>NC_000073.6:92446323-92633823 GCF_000001635.26 Mus musculus
CAGCACATAGGCTGGAGTATAAGAACAAAAGACAGAGCCATCAAAGTGATGGGGCTTCTTCTAAGTTAGACCATCAGAGCTTAAAACTGAGAGTCTCTTTCCAAAATCAACGGTCATTCATCTTTTACTAAATAACCACCATCTGCCCAGCTGCAGTCACCAAAAGAAATGTTAAATTACAAAAGTAAGCGTCTACCTATAGTCTTGAGGCTGCCTTTGCCAAATGAAGAGGTACCAAGCAGTCATATGTAATTTTTTCCCTCGATTTTCTAGAGATAGCCTTAGAGGGCTCAAAATGCTAAAAGACGTGTCCATGTCTGCAACTCACCAGTTTCAGGTCACGGCCAACTTCCATCAATATAGCTCTCAGAAGTTTTCTGCCACTAGAATGCCATTCCTGATCCCAGCTCTCTTTATAGGCCACCATGATAACTTCTTTGGTTTCTCCACTGAGCATGCAACCATTTACCTTAGAGGACTGTCATTAATGAGTAGATGTTTTCTCTAGTTGTGTGATGTGCTTTCCATTTGATAGTATTGTGTGGCTGAGTACAATCCAATTGAACCACAAACCATTGGTTTTGTAGTAATATAATTATTTATTTTCCCAGTATAGATGCTTCCGGATTAGCATTAGCACTGATTTTTTATGTAGATTTATATAAATATAAATACATATATATTTGCTTGACGAATCACCAAGCACATTGGTGAGAGGGTCTTTTCCTATAGAATTCACTCATCCGTTTTGTTGTGTTGTCCTGAGCTTCCCAATGTTGAGGTCTCTATGGCTCCAAAGAACTGGTGTATTTTGCAGCAAATCCAATGGCATATGTGGAAATGGCATGAGAGTCACCCAGATCACATCTGGTGCAAATGCACCTGGAGCCTCGGGCCAGACTGGTGCTAACACTGCAAACTTTGTCCGGAGCTCTCTCCAATCTGAAGGCTCGCTGGGGGCACAGTGTCACCTTCACATGCTGGGCCCTTTCGGAAAAGTGCCAGATCGTGTCACTGGTGCTATTTTTCATGCTCTGGTACAATGTGTAGCACCATGGGGGTCTCAGCTTTACCAAAACCGAAATCCCACCTGTCAGTCAGTTATTGCTGAGGCATTTGCTTATTGCTCTTTTCCATGAGATATGATGGCCTATTCTTAGAAGGCCCTTTCTCCCAGACCCAAATTCAGGGGTTGGCTCTATCCATTTTGCAAGCCCATCTAGATGAAGCTGCACTCGGGTGCCTCTGTGAGCTGTCTTAGACCCTACTGCCAGCCCTTCAGGACGGAGTCAGCGGATGCTCTGTACACCTCTGGCTCTCATCTGTTTCTCCTCATTTCTCCCACTCATCTCCTCTCATCACCTGTCATTTTGACCCTCTCTTATCCTTCCTGGGTTTTTTAACCTGCCCCTCTTCTCTCCTATGTCTTTCTCTATCCATCTCCCCCTTCTCCATCTCCCATTCCCCTTATTAGTCCTTCCTCCCAGACATGACCACCCTCTTCTCTCCTCTCACATAGTTCTGATCATCAGTACATCCCGCTCCTAAGTTTCCTTGTCCTATAAAGGGCTCACGGCTGATTCAGACAGCAAGTCCATACGATGGACTCATGACACAAATACTTGGGGTCACCATTTTACTCACTCAGCCCAGAAAGCAAAGCTGAGTGTGAGGCCCTGCCCTGGAGCCAGCCTGCACCACTGCCCCGGCAGTGCTGATGCAAGAGCTGTGGGCCCCCTGGCACCTGGAAGCCTCCGCCTGGACCTTCTCCAGGAACTCACTCCCAGCACCGCCCAGGCTGAGGATGCTTCCTTTCAACAGAGGCAAACTCTGGCCCCAACAATTCTAACGAACCTCACTGAAGCCATGACACCGCCCTGATTTGGAGAGAGATTTTTCCCCCTCTATATTCTTCTTCCCGTTTCCATGTGAAGCCCCTCTGCTTTTCAGCTGGTGATTGCTCTGGTGAGACTGAATGGACTTGCTAGTGAAATGACATCTTTTTTTTCTGTCTTGGTCCTGCCTAAAATTCCTACACAAAAGCATTTAAGTCAAGGACTAAGGCTAAATTTATTATCCTAATGAGTCACTCCTGGGGAGACATCAGTTCCCTTAAAGCATGTGGAGTTCCTCCTGTGACAACTGATTTTCCAGGAAACTCCATAGAGAATTCTGTGGATATGCATTAATTATTTAAGGGTATGATATATATGGTATGCATACCATGTATACACATTACCTGAGGTCAGAGTCAATGTTGGAAACACATACACACTTCAGTCTGTAAATATTCTTCCTCACTGAAACCTGTGCTTCAGAAACCATTTCTCGTACAGCTGTGCAGTTTCTTGTAGCAGCTGAAGACAAGCTAAGGCAGGCAGCGAATTTAGACTGAGATCAGCTGAAAGAGTACAGTTTCTCCCTTGCAGCTCACAAGGACAGACAGCTAAGTGGCAAGGTTGACTCCCAATGGGATGGCAAACTTTTCTTCTTTTCAAATTTGTGTTTCCTAAGTGTATCTTAACTTCTGAGTGCACCAGGTTGTACCCATTAGATCCTTTTACTATGACAATTTTGTGCTTCTCTCTGACAGGATGTTTCTCCAGCAAGCTGTAACGCAGGATGGGAGGGGAGGGAGGGGGAATTACTCCTTGCCTGGCTGGAGTTTACAGAGGCACTGCACAGCTTACACTCCTGTTAAGTGTAAATATTCAACACTTCCATTCCATTTGTGTAAAAAAATAAAGCACACACGATTATAAAATCAAGATGTATATTTCATACTCCATGTGTCCGTGAATATTTATTGCGTTTCCAGATGTCAGCGGAGGCCCCATTGTAAAAATGCTTGATAGAGTGTTTATAAACATGCCGTGGTTTTCTTATAAAAATATTAAAACATTTTTTACTTTATAGCAAAATTATATTCTCCCAAAGCATAATTGTGTTATTTCATAAGAGAATCACTCATTTCTATTTTTATCCATTATGTCTGATTTCAAAGCAAAATTGCAGTCAGAGTACGTTTACACTGAAAAACTTGGCACTGCTGAGAGGAACTGACAGGCCTGCATTTGCATATTTTTAAATATTTGATTATCATCTTGCATTCTTTTAATCAGAGTTTTTTTCCAGGAATGAATAATGTATTAAAATGTATTAAAAGCTAGGCTTTCTAAGACATGCTTCTATATGAAGAAAAAATTCCCAGTATCAGAAAATGCTAAGAATAAGGTTATTTTTCTTTTATCTCATACCTAAGACACAAAGAAAGGCCTAATTTGGAGACACAATGTCATTATACACCCTAGGGCCACAAAATATACCAGCACATCAAAAATGCCGTGTGAAGGAATCTATATCTGCCAGCCCTAAATTCTTTGGTTTAAACATATTGTCATCTTGGCTTTTAGGTAATGCAGGTGTGAAAGCTGAAGGCCCAACAAATTCCTCCCATGGATAAAGTGAAATGTCTCCATCAAGGCAATCACTCTCAAGTATGGCATGTAATACGTTATCACGAATTGGAACACCGATTCCAGAATCCGGCTGATCATACTATCCTGGTCATCACTGCCAGCCACTAAAAATAATGAATGGTGCAGTACAGGGGTAAACAGAGCCTCTCACTTTAACACGTTGAGGCTGTAAGACCAGCACAGTACAGACCTCTGACTGCAGGAATCCTATTACTATTGATATTCATGTAGCCTTGTCTGCTTTACTATTAATGTTATTCTTCATAAAAGCCAGATTAATTTCGATAGTGTCGGTTCAGAAGAAAACAGCTGGAAGAGGTGGCCCTGAGTTTTGTGTCCTATTTCATTTTCACATTATGATCTTTCTAGAAGTCTTAGAAACTAGAAGTGAACTGCACATCTCTGAACCTAAACAGGCCTATCTAAGAATCGGACCTGTGTGTTAGCAGGTACACAGACCAACTATGCAATGATAGAACTTAAAAGACCAAACAAGGAACAAAACCAAGAAAGACCTGCCAAAGGAAGTACTTGCTTTCTTGATATAACCAGACACAGTCTCCAGAGGGAAAGGTGTCTTCCCAGAGTTCAAGACAGATGCGACTTGTAGTATCAACCCCCTGCAACTCACCTTTCTTAGGGAAATGTCAAAGGCAACTCTGCTATCATTAAACTGACCTCTCTCTCCCTTCAAACCTTACAACTCAAGTGTCAGACCTAGGATCTGTCAACCAATTCTGCTTAGCATACTTAAGACAAAGTTAGAATAAGTCAGGGAATTTTGCTAACAAAGAGAAATAAAGGAAAATCTTAACTATAAGTTTAGTGCCCAGCTCCTGGTAAACTTTGGCATGACAAAGGCCATCTTTCCTTCACTTCCTGGGAGTTCTCCCCAATACAGCCCCAGCAGTCCATAGCTAAGCAACTCATGTGATTAACTGTGATTGCTTTTTCACAGTAACCTAAAAGGAACAAATGGTTTACAACCTATCTCAATGTTCAAGGGCAAATTAATCTGAGTCCCAAGCTGGGTACCAGTTTCTTCCTTCCCTTCTAGCCACCTTATCTTCCCAGTTCTGGTTGTATGGTTGAATAACTGACCAGGTAAACTTCTGTTCTTTAAGGCCTGTTTGTGTATGTTACATGCACAGACCTTATCAGGAGTGAAACACACAAACCAGGATTGCTTCTAGCATCAAAATCTACATCCAACTGAAAGGAGAAGAAAGGAAGGATGTATTTTTGTTTTCAAGGAGGCATGAAATTTTAAACTTTTAATTAATTATTAAATAACTAAACTTTTAAAATTTCCTGTGGTCCTCAAAAGCAAATAATGAAGAAGTCCCTAGTCTGGACTTGAAGAATCTCAGGAAGTGAGACACAAACAGCAGATTCCATGAAAATATAAAAGAGTTTGATTAACTTTATTCTCCATAGACTTTTGGGGTAGTCAAAATTCAAACCACAGACTATTAAAGAAAAGGACCATGGTCCTGAGGTCAGATTTGAAAGTAATTTAGGGTAAGATTATGAGAAGAAACTGCCTTGGAACTCCTAGAGGAGAGTGTGCTCCAATCCAGGGGCAATTGTATCAGGACTTCCTGGTGACCGGGCTTAGTGACAAGTGTAATCTGGGGAAAGATTACTAAGAATAAGGTGTCATTCATAAAAAGCAAACAACCTAATGAACTGGAGTATAAAGTTGTAGAAAAGTGTGTCGTGTGTAAAACTGGGGTCAGGCAAAACAGTAAGAATTGGAGTATTTGGTGGTGATACATGTCCTTTAATCCCAGTATTCTGGAGGCAGAGGCAGGTATATCTCTATGAGTTTGAGGCCACCCTGCTCTATATAGACAGTTCCAGAACGGCCAGAGCTACAATAGTGAACCCTGTCAAAAAAAAAAAAAAAAAAAAAAAAAAAAAAAAAGGAATTAAAGTACTCAAGCCAAAATCCCATTCAAAAGTTACCTTGCAGTTGCACAACTAAGATTTTCCAAGTAAGACCAACTAGGTGGCTCAGTGGGTAAAGGTACTTGCCACATAAACCTAGCCACCGATCCCTAGAATCCACATGGAAGCAGGAAGAGAGGACAAACTCCTGCTCGTTGCCTTCTGACCTCTACACATGAGCTGAGGCACACATGCTTACACACACACACATCATGCACTTATACACACAATGCTAATCAATTCAAACTTATAAAAAGTAAAATTTTCAAAGAAAAGACTTTCCAAAGCAGGCAAAGTATTTAATTACTTATCATTGCCATTCCTTATACTTTTGGTCAAACAATAAACATTTGCCTAAACCAGACCTATTTACATGCTGCTATAAAAAGTAAAACAAAATACACAGAGTAGTCTGTGTTCTCCAGGAATATAATTTCCATCCTTGGCATGGAAAGGGAGAAAGTCATTCTAATTTAGAAACTCTGGAACAAATCAGAGAGCACATAAAACCTCCGGAAGGGTGACCTTGACATCTGGGAGCCAATGCTCGTCAGCTAGCGGTTTGCTCCATTGCTCACACATGTGAGGAACCTGAACTTCTATAGAAAAGTGACTCAATAAATCCCTCCTCCTTCTGTTACCTATAGGTTCTTGTGATGCAGCCCTGGCTGACCTGGTACTCAGTATATAACTGTCCATGATGGCTGCAAACTTATAGCAAGCCTCCTGCCTCAGCCACCTATGTTCTGGGATTACAAATATATGTCACTTTCCAAGCTGTAACCTGAGTGCCTTTCTTTGCATTCCTGAGTCTGTCAATCCCTTGTGCATCTTATCCCCCATCCAATTCTGTTGCTCACCTGACTGGACTATGCATATTTTGTTTTGGTATGGCTTGGTATGGTTTGGTATGGCTTGGTTCAATTCTGCAGCTTCAGATCCAGTGGCATTCTTAGCTACAAACTAAGTCCCAACCATAGGAGTATGGTGATTTAAATGAGATGTTTCCCATAGTTTTGGACATTTGAATACTTGGTACCCAGTTGTTGGTACTGTTTGGAGAAGCTTAGATAAAGTATATCACCAGAGGCAAATTTTGAGCGTTTAAAGACTCAAACCATTACTAGTTCATTCTCTTTATTTGGTGCACACAGTTTAAGGAGTAAGCCTGTGGCTTCCTGCTCCTGCCACCATGCCTTCAGTCCACCATCAATGGACTCTAACCCTCTGGAACTGTTAGCTTAAATAAACTCATCTATAAGTTGCTGTGGACATGATGATTCATCACAGCAACAACAAAGTAACTCATACACTTGTCCAGTGAGAAGCAGGGGAAACGTCTTCTGCTGCCAACAGAAAAGGGTCCCTGAAGATGCTGGTCAAAATGCCTTGGCTTCAACCCTGTATATCAAGAGCCTCCCACAAACCAGGAAAGCTGCTACCTGTGTCTCAATCTCTTCTACCATCTGTGCCCACCTCTGGGAATTAGGAAAAGTCTCACCCCAAACACAGCCTTGAAATTCTGGCTGCCTAGTACTGATCAAAAAACTTAATCCCCTGCACCAACAGAAGTTTTTATCTATGTCCTTCAGCTCCAAGACCATGCCAACCAGTGCCACTTACCTCAGTTCAACAAGCATTTGCCCCAGTGAACAAAAGGCATTATTTTCACACACGTTAGCTCCAAGACTACAAACACTAAACCTATAAGATCTGTCACCAGGATTGTTCAATTCATGATATCTACAGAAGATCTCCTTCACATTCTACATATCTAGAAACAAGGAGATCTGTGCCATGAGACCAAATATTATCTACATATAAGGACTTCTCTTCCATAACCTGGGAATATGGGACCTCAGCTTCTGGTACCCAAAGTCCTAACAAAATTTTTGTTTGTTCATTGATTCTTGTAGAAGGTTCTATCTTAGACCGACAGTTCCCCCAAAAAAAGTGATAACCAGTGCTGTAAGCCAACTGGGACACTGAACCTAAGGAAGTCTCCCTTTTCTCAAAATCTTGAGCCTTGTTGCCAAATACACAAACGCATAGGGCTCAATAGAAGACCAGGAACAAGGAAAAGAAAAGAAAATCAAACTTTTTCCCAACAACAGAAAAAGTTATCAAATAACAAAGACAGTAAGTGAGGCAGAGAGAAATTAGACTATATACAAGATTAACAAACTGTTAAGAGGCAGTACATACCTCCCAACAGAAGCCTTGGAATGTAAATGGATCAAATTCATCAATCAAAAAATAGATTTGCTAAATGGATTTCTTTGGATATATGATACCTATAAGAACTTACTTCACTAGTAAAAAAAATATATATATATATATATATATATATATATATATATACATATATATATATAAACTTAAAGGGTCAGAAAATATAGAAGACATAAATTGAAACCCAAAGTCGAAAGGAATGTGTAAGTTCCTATCAAATAAAGTATACTATAAATCAAAGGTATAAGAAAATAGAGGTCATTTCATACTGAGTAAAAAAAATAAATTCAACAAGATGAAGTAATATTTATTTTAAAATATGTGTAACCACCACAAGACATCCCAGGCATGCAGGAACTCTGCCAAACCAGTGGCTCAAAATCCTTCCAGTCTGTCTGAGCTAGTGCCCCAAGCAGATCTTGGGCACAAACTCCCCAGCCAGTCCCACAATACCCAGAGGCAGCTCCACTCCCAGGTGGTCTAACATGGCCAGGATCATAGGATCACAGGATCACAGGACCTTGGTCACAGCAGGATCTCGGGGTCCCAGAGGCAGTTTGACTCCCAGGAGCTCAGACACACCCAGGATCTCAGGTTCACAGGATCACAGGATCCCCGAGACAGCTTGACTCTGATGAGTTCTGATACAACCAGGATTACAGAAAGGACAGGCTCCAGTCAGACATAGCCAGGGCAGGTAGCACTAGAGATAACCAGATGGTGGGAGGCAAGCGTAAAAACATAAGCAACAGAAACCAAGGTTACTTGGCATCATCAGAACCCAATTCTCCCACCATAGCAAGTCCTGGATTCCCCAACACACGGAAAAAGCAAGATTCAGATCTAAAAGTCACTTCTCATGATGATGATAGAGGACTTTAAGAAGGACATGAATAACTGCCTTTAAAAAATACAGGAGAACACAGGTAAACAGCTAGAAGCCTTTAAAGAGGAAACACAAAAATCCCTTAAAGAATTACAGGAAAACACAAACAAACAGGTGAAGGAATTGAAGAAAAACATCCAGGATCTAAAAATAGAAATAGAAACAATAAAGAAATCACAAAGGGAGACAACACCATTTCTTAAATGAATGTAACCTGTTCCCTATGGGCTGAAAATGAAGATGATCACTCCAGTCAAATAGCTTTGACAATAGCAGGAAATCTGTATCCAAAAATCATGCCTACAATTCATTCCTTGACACAGCAGAACTGTCAACTCTTAGCTTAGCTACTATGGAGGTAAAATCCAATGTCCAAAATTTGTTCTTATTTTGGGTTTGTACCACAGTAAGAGCCAAGATTTTAAGCTCTACTAAAAACAAAACAAACAAACAAACAAAAAGACTTTATCTATTTATATTCATTAAAAAAACTAATAGTGATATATTATTTTAAAATATACAGTTAATATATTTGGAGTTATTTAAAATTTATATTGAGAAAAACATGTATTTTCATTATTGCTGTAGACAAGCATATACATAAGACTATTCAATTGATTGTTTTAGATCAAACAACTTTTATAATACTCATTTTATTGTTATAATATTTTATAAATTTTATAGAATATGATAAAAATGAAAGGTATGACAGGTATTGAAGGGGGGTCTCTGGGAGGAGTTGGGGTACAAAAGGGAAAGAAGGATGTGATGTAAGTCTATTTACTCAAAATATGTTTTTAAATGTTAACAAACTCAGATAAATTGAATTATGTACCTTTTCTCATCATAATGTGATAAATCAGAAAAAAAGGAAAATATGGGGGAAATATTTGTATATTATTCAAGGAACCAATATATCCAAATTATATAAGGAACTCAAAAAAGTCAGCAATTAAAAAATACAAATAACGCAGCTATGAAATAGGCTTAAGATCTGAATAGCTACCTTTCAAAACAAGATATAAAAATGGTTTAACAAAGTATGTAGGGAAAAGCTCAATTCATAAATGATCAAAAGAATTCAAATCACAACCAGAATGAGTCTCAGGTCAGACACTTTAGAAGCTAAGTCTGTGGTTTTGTCAGTAGAAATAGGGTAACAAAAAACAGACTTCATTCTAAATGGAGAAAGAGCAAGAACATCGAGCATTACAAAGAGGTGGTGTGGCAGTGAAAACAGAACAACCCATAGAAAAATGTGAAGGATTCCACAGCTCCGGCCTGGCTAGCCGAGTGGGAGGAGCCACTGAAGCCTTCACCACAGTTAAGATGGGCAGCCCTGGAGAAAACAGACTAGCAGCCTGGGCCACAGGGCAAGCCCACAGTGGAAGGATAAAGTGTGCCAATGAACTCCAATACAGAATCGGCACGCAAGTTGGGGGCAGGGGAGGGGGACTTCATTTTATCTCAGAGTGCTATACATAGCTAAATGACAACTTGAAGTGGGAACTTTTTGAGACTTGGATGTTCTTGAAACTTGAAACGAAGGAACTTGATTGTGATTTTAAAAGCCTAAAACTACCCTACCACCATATCTAGAGGGAGACAGAATAGTTGTAAGGAAGGGAAAAACTGGCCAGGAACACATAGCATCTGGATTAGGCTATCAAACACACATTTATTGGTGGCCATACCCTCTCTGGCAAGGAAACTGCCACAATTACTGAGTATAAGTCCAGAGATGGATAACCCCAAGCCCATGGAGACAAGACCATTGAGCCTCTACAGATGCCTTCTGGTCTCAGTGTCAAGCAGGGCCGAAGAGTTCTGAGTGCAGATCTGGCAGATGGGTGTTTCCACCGACTCCCTCTTCTTTTGGAGTGCTGGGCAGTAACACACCTCCACTTGTAGATCTCAATGCTCTGTTTTTCCCCAACCCTCGTGGACCCAAGGAAAATGCTATGGCATGGACAGATGTCCCTTTGGCTGTACAAAAAGGGAGTGCTCTGAAGCAAGTGAAAGCCTGCCCCTTTTATAGGTTACAAAGCTCAAATGCAAAGGAGAGAAACCTAACAAGTGCATGAAGACCTGAAGCTGACAACTGCTCTCAACCAACATGGAGCAGCAGCCAAGAGTATTACAGCTGCTGCCATAGTTTGATAGCTCCAAATGGCACTGCTGATTGAGTGCTCGGGAAATGCTATTAATGAGATTTCAAACTAAACCGCAGTAGATACCCATCCCAACAAATGTACAAATTACAACTTGGAAACATAAGAAACATGTAAATAAGAAAGCAACGTGATGCCTTCAAAGGCTCACAACTCTTCTAAAATCAAATCAAAAAATATGTTCAGTTAAAGTGCCAGGCAAATACTCCAGAAGCCTCGTTGTTTCTTATTGTCACACTGCAGCTGTACATTGAATTGCTACAGTCTGCTCCATGAAGATGCACAAAAATTAACTATGTGTCCTTTCAGGAAAATAGAAACAAAAGTGGTACAAAGAGACCTTTTCTATCTTACAATTTGGGACAAACCAAGGAAGCACATAAAACGTAAGAGTGTAATATAATCCCTTGAGGGTGGCAGTCGCTTGACCTGGAGACCTAAACCAAAAGCACTCCAGACCTAAGGGGGAATTTAAACCCTGTGCTTGAAGAAAAAGTAAATATGCAGTTCATGGATTAAGACAATTATGGCCTTATATTTTGCCATCAACTTCTACTATGAAACATTTTAAATTTTATAACGAATGATTGTTGGGAAGTAAAATTCATGTACTACGCCTGGAACTGTTTGGTATCCTATGGGATAAACTCTAGTAATTCGATGTCAACTGTGTTCTCAGAATTGGAGCTCACAAGTAAGAGCCAAGTGCTCTTTTGATTAATCACACCACACTTAGTGAGGCTTTTGCCAGAGCCAGTGTGGCTCCAGAATTCTTCTCAGGTTCAGGAGGAATGCATCACACTGAATTACAGGGTGTGAGGGAGAGCAGGACTGGACAGCATTACAGCTGCAGTGAGCTCACTGAAGGTGTGTCTCAGCCAACAGCTGGAAACAAACCAGAGAGTTCTAATGTCGCCCCCGCATCCTGGCTTGCCAAAGTCAGTTTCCTTATCACACCATAATCTAGTGGACACAGAGTGTGCTGTGTCTCCTGGCCTGGGGAGCTTCAATCTTGTCATCACATTCAATTTGGAAAGAGCTCCTGCAGAGTGAGACAGGGTGCCTGCCCAGCCGGGAGCCTCGGGAGGCATTCCCAGGCACCACAGGCTCCATCCCTCTGTTTGCTCCTCACACAGGGTTCTGCAGCACTGGGAGAGTCCACCAGGCCTGTGAACTCATGAACAGGCAGACTATCCACTGCCACTGAAACTGTGTTCTGAGACTGGGGTCATTTGCACCACCTGAAACATACTGGAAATGGAGAAGACCAAGCCTCATCTCAGACTCTCTGGATCCGTGTGCATTTTGACAGGATTTCTCAGTGACTCCTTATATGTTAAATTTTGTAACCAAGTTATTCACAAGACTGAACCAATAGCTGTAAAGAAAAGGATACAGTCCCGTTTTCTTACGCAACGGGACTGACTTTCTAACTGTGAACATGGAAGGAACCAGCACCACAAATAGAAGAACTGAAGCTTGCAACAAGCCTGTCAGCAACATCCTGAGACATGAAGACTAAGGAAGCCTGTCTCTGCTGCTCCCATACTGTAAGAGCCACATTGAAAATGGGAGTGAAAACTGCAAGAACCATACACTGAGCATAAAAATTATTCAATGGCTTGACTTAAATGGAGTTAAAGCCCACAGTTGATTATTTCCACTGCACTACCAACTGAGAAAGCAGTCCTTGACATGAGCCTCAAGTGATGGTCAAGTGACAGTACAACATACAGTATTATAAGCGAGACCCAGATAGGAGAAAATTTCCTGAACAGAACAGCAATGGCTTGTGCTGTAAGATCAAGAATTAACAAATGAGACCTCATAAAATTGTAGAGCTTCTGTAAGGCAAAAGATACTGTCAATAAGACAAAAAGGCCACCAACAGATTGGGAAAGGATCTTAACCAATCCTAAATCCAACAGGGGACTAATATCCAATATTTTACAAAAAACTCAAGAAGATGGACTCCAGAAAATCAAATAACTCTATTTAAAAATGGGGTACAGAGCTAAACAAAGAATTGTCACCTGAGGAATACCGAGTGGCTGAGAAGCACCTGAAAAAATGTTCAACATCCTTAGTTATCAGGGAAATGCAAATCAAAACAACCCTGAGATTCCACCTCACACGAGTCAGAATGGCTAAGATCAAAGATTCAGGTGACAGCAGATGCTGGCGAGGATGTAGAGAAAGAGGAACACTCCTCCATTGTTGGTGGGATTGCAAGCTTATACAACCACTTTGGAAATCAGTCTAGTGGTTCCTCAGAAAATTGGACATACTACTACCAGAAGATCCAGAAATACCTCTTCGGGGCATATACCCAGAAGATGTCCCAACTTGTAATAAGGACACATGCTCCACTATGTTCATAGCAGCCTCATTTATAATAGCCATAAGCTGGAAAGAATCCAGATGTCCCTCAACAGAGGAATGGATACAGAAAATGTGATACATTTACACAATGGAGTACTACTCAGTTATTAAAAACAATGAATTTATGAAATTCTTAGGCAGATGGATGTATCTGGAGAATATCATCCTGAGCGAGGTAACCCACTCACAAAAGAACACACATGATATGCACTCACTGATAAGCAGATATTAGCCCAGAAACTTAGAATACCCAAGATACAATTTGCAAAACACATGAGACTCAAGAAGAAGGAAGACCAAAGTATGGATACTTTGTTCCTCCATAGAACGGGGAACAAAATACCCATGGAAGTAGTTACAAAGACTAAGTTTGGAGTTGAGACAGAACAAGGACCATCCAGAGACAGCCCCACCTGGGGATCCATCTCATAAACAGCCACCAAACCCAGACACTATTGCATATGCCAGCAAGATTTTGCTGACAGGACCCTGGCATAGCTCTCTCTTGTGAGGCTATGCCAGTGCCTGGCAAATACAGAAGTGGATGCTCACAGTCATCTATTGGATGGAACACAGGGCCCCCAATGGAGGATCTAGAGAAAGTACCCAAGGAGCTGAAGAGGTCTGCAACCCTATAGGAGGAACAACAGTATGAACTAACCAGTACCCCCAGAGCTTGAGTCTCTAGTTGCATATGTAGCAGAAGATGGCCTAATCAGCCATCAATGGAAGGAGAGGCCATTGGTCTTGCAAAGATTATATGTCCCAGTACAGGGGAATGCCAGGACCAGGAAGAGGGAGTGGGTGGGTTGGGGACCAGGGAGGAGGGAGGGTATAAGGGGACTTTTGGGATAGCATTTGAAATGTAAATGAAGAAAATATCTAATAAAAAATTGTTCTTTAAAAAATAAGTGAGCTCCAGGGTGGCAACAAGAGACATGGGTTTGAATCCTGGCTGCACTCTATACTAGACTTAAACAAAGAGACATAATACACCAAATTTCCCTATTGAAACATGATGCAGTAATATCATCTGCCTCAAAAAGATAACTGGAGAAGAGCAGGAAATCAGCAGGAAACTCAAAGGCAACGTTCAACAGGACTTTATTCTTCATATTTTATTCCCTGGTCCTCACAATAATCTTGTGAGAGACAAAGGTGTTTGCTTTTATGCCTAGGTATGAGGATGGCAGAATCCAGGGATACAATAACTCTCCCTAGAATGCCCTGCTAGTGGCAGGGATGAAATATTCTGGCTTTGGCTCCTCTAGCTCATGGTCCTTGCAGTATTGTGCCAGGCAGGCATGGTGAATGTCAACAGTGACCCAATCCAGAGAACAGCAATTACAAGGAAAGAGCCAGAAGGCCAGCTCAATGGAGAGGCACACAGCCATCTGCCAGCTCCCTGCATCATCTGCCCCCACATCTCAGGAAAGGCACTGTTCTGTCAAAAAACAATATTTCTGGAAAGGCCCTCTTAGCAATCACTCATGCAGGGATCAGCTTTTCAAATTCCACAAACTAGAGCAGAGGAATCAAGAGATATGAATGGATGGCCTCTTCTCAGAGCACAGCTAGAAGGGAGACTTCTACCCTGTTTGGCAAAGATAAGAATAGCAAACAACTCTGGGCTAGGCAGAGATTGTCTGCTATGCTTGTTCCATCGATGCTGTGGCCATTGTCACCTCCACACAGTAAATGAAAAGGTTTGCAGACTTAAGGAAATATGCATAGCTATCACATGAAGAATGAAAAAAATGATAACAGTTTATTGGGCCTTTTTCCACCTTGCCACATTTTAAAATATTAACTATTGCAGAATAACTTAAACTTAGAAGATAAACTGAAAAACAAAACTAAAAACACTACAGAGAATCCCCCATGTTCCAGATCTGGTTCCCTCCAATGTCAATGTCTTATCACAAGCAATGATCTGATACTGGCATAGTTTCAGCTAGAATCTACATTTTTTTTCACTTTCACCTTGGCCTCCTTTTGGATTCTACCCCAGACACCATATGGCATTTGGTCTGCATATCTCCTCCTTTTGGCTTTGACATTTCCCTGTTTTTAATGGCCCTGAGACGTTTGCAGAGCACAGATTCGGTATTTTAAAGAATGCCCCTCTGAGGTTCTGTGATGTTTTTCTCATGATTAGGCAAGAATACCACAGAGGTAACTGCTGATATTAACCTTAATCATGTGACTTGGTTACACGTTCCCCTTTCCAGAATCCATTCTTTAGAAATAAGTCACAATACGTGTCCCACACTTACTGAGTAGCAAGTTAAGCCTCTCATTTATGGGGGGAAACAGGTACAAGAATTACTTGGGATTTTTCTATATGGGAAATGTGTAAAGCCTCGAATTTACTTACTTGTTCAGTCATTATTTTTATTGGAAGTGTCTTAGCAATGGAGGTTTCCATTGCTGTGAAGAAATGTCATGACCAAGGCAACTCATCTAGTGAACAACATTAACTGGCTTATGATTCAGAGGTTTAGTCCATTATCATCATGGTGAGAAGCATGGCAGCATGCAGGCAGACATTTTTATGTCTTGTTCCAAAGGCAGACAGAAGATTAGCTTCCAGGCAACTAGGAGGAAAGTCTCAAAGCCCACCGCTAAAGTGATACACTTCCTCCAACAAGGCCACACACACCACCCAATAATGCTAGTACCTTGGCCAAGCATATTCAAAGACAGACAGCCACTCACATGTTCATTTTCTAAGTATAATAATCATCTAACATCATCTTACTGTGTTACTTATTTCACCTTTGCCACTGAGAACTGCTTTCTGGACTCCTTTGATCTAACACACACACACACAAAACACACCATCACTGTGGGGTTTGGGGGTTTGTTTGTTTGTTTTGTTTTGCATTTCCTTATTTTCTGTAACTAGAAAAACTTCAGTCCTGTTTTGACTTCTTACTAGGTTCTTCAGCACCCACATGAAAGCCAGGCACTGGGATACACGCCTGTAATTAACTTGGGTGCCTGTCATTCCTGTGATTAGAGGTGAGAACAGGAGGAGTGTGAGGCTCACAAGCTGCCAGTCTACACAATCAATGAGGTTTAAGTTTAGTGAGAGTTCCATTCAAAAACTAAAGTGGAAAATGATAAAGGATGGTCAATGTTGACCTCCAGCCTCCATGTTCATATGCACACACATATATATCCATATCACATATATCTGTTCAAAACAAAAAAACTGGAGAAAACAAAAGGAATGAAGAGAGATAACAACTGATAATATTTTGAAGCAACATAGCAGGTTAGAAAGTTCAATCTTTTTCCTCAGCTTTCACTAGTGTGTATTAATTACCCAAATGGGTTCCACAATGACATTTTCACACATAAGAATGATCTGTGTTGATCAGATTCACACAACCCATTACCCTCTCTTGTCCCGCTGAAAGTCCAAATTTCTTTCATCCCCATTTAATATATCAGTTTGATACAGAATTTATTCCTATGGTGTAGATAAGAGAGCCATAAAATCAAAAGTGATAGAAGAGATAATTTAGATCAGAAGAGAAATTCATTCTTTATAGCCCCAAGCTTCTGAAAGCATAAGAGAGCAAACATTAGTAAAAGTATGTTCCAGATTCTCTCCCCAAACTAAAACCCTGACAAACTGAATAATTGGAGTAAGAGTTCTTCCTTCTCCCACACCCTGTCTGGAACTCTGGGAGGTGGTCCTCTTGTGGCTCACAACTCCTACATGTCCAGAAGAACACAGGAAAGTAAGCTAGTGCACAGCCAGACAGGGACAGCCACACATCAGCCTCCCCCAAGGCTTCCCATTACAGTAGGAACTGAATCCAGTACCACCCCCCCCCACTAGCATGAAAAAGAGGAAGCAAATTTAGCCAAACTAGATAGCCACCATTTCAATCACAATGTCTACTGAGATGAGGGGTGACTCAGAAAAAGATAGACTCTCCCCCCCCAGCTCCCCCATCTCACCTTCCACTTGAACAAAATGACAGACACATAGATAGTCAGTGGACATTTAAAGCCAAAAGGAACGAGTGAGGTTGGCATACAGGAAACACACCAGGCTCTACCTAGCTTAGAGAATCCAAACTGTAAACAACCCCAGCTTTGACTTTCAAAGCCAAAAGCCAGCATGGTAAGCATCCCTAAAGGGGATAAAAGATGTCATTATGAAAACAGGAATGGTCTGAGGTTACCATAGGAAGCTAGATCACTCTTTCCTCCCCACTGACAGGATGATAAAGTAAGTAAGCCACATCCTGCTCCACTGATATACATACAGCATGACAGAGAGAGGCATCACAGTAGTAGGGACTCTGAAGGACAGAGACTAAGCTCCGTTTTAAAAAAATAAATGTTACAGTGTATTATAATGGACTAACTCTGAGATTAAGAGAGACCCCTGGCTGAAGGGGTTTGCAGTCCTATAGGAGGAACAACAATATGAACTAACCAGTACCACCAGAGCTCCCTGAGACTAAACCACCAATCAAAGAAAACACATGATGGGACTCATGGCTCTAGCTGAATATGTACCAGAGGGTGGCCTAGTCAGTCATCAATGCGAGGAGAGGCCCTTGGTCCTGTGAAGGTTCTATGCCCCAGTATAGGGGAATGCCAGGGCCAGGAAGCAGGAGTGGGTGGGTTGGGAAGAAGGGGGAGGGGATAGAGAATTTTCAGAGGGAAAACTAGGAAAGGGAATAACATTTGAAACATAAATAAAGAAAATATCTAATAAGAAAAAAGAAAAAGAAAAGAAAAGAAGAGAAAGAGAGACTCCTGGACAGCTCAAAGCTGGAGAAGAAGCTGTAGCAGCAGTCTGTGGACTGGAGAAGATGCTCCCTGGTGGAAAAAATGAGGCAGAATATTGAGTGGCTGTAAAAACAGAATGGATGTGCAACATATGACTGCAAAGGATATGAATCATTTTCCACTCAGTGAACAGGGAAATTGGTCCAGGAAACAATTATCCACTTATTGTCTTAGGATTATTGTTGTTGTGATGAAAGACCATGACCAAAGCAACTTGGGGAGGAAAGAGTTAATTTGGCATACACTTCCACATCACTGATCATCACTGAAAGAAGTCAGGACAGGAACTCTCAGGCCGGAACTAACACAGGGGCCATGGAGGTGTGCTGTTACTGCTGACTGGCTTGCTCTGCCTACTAAACCCAGGGTGATACCGCCCACATTGGGCTGGGCCCTCCCACATCAATCACTAAGAAAATGCCCTATAGGCTTGCTCACAGCCTCATCTTATGAAATCATTTCCTTAATTGAGGTTTCTTCCTTTCAGCTGACTTGAGTTTGTGTCAGGATGACATAAAATTATCCAAAACAGCTGATCCCTTGTCAACTCAACACATGCAAACACACACACACACACACACACACACACATACAAATCACTATTAAGCCATACAACCTTTCCTTTCTTGTTCATCACCAACTCATACAACACTTCAATGCAGATGACAAGAATTTATTGTAAACAAACTGCTACCGATCCATCAGGGCCATAGAGCACACTTTGGGAGCTTGGGAGCTTGGGCCCAACCCCCACCCTATGAGCCAGAATGTTACAGAACTTTTAAACTTGAAACCCACAAACATCTGTACCAAGTTACAGTTACATTCTCCCACCAATCAGGATTTAGGGATAGGGGATTTTCTTAGGAACATGTCTTTGTTCCCACTGATTGGATTATTCAGTTATGGCAGGGTAACTTGCCTAGCATTCATGTTTCTCTCTCTGCAAAGTCTATCAGTACCCCGGGAGGTCTTGGGAACTTTAACGTTATTTGGCCCATATTCAAAATGGAAGTTTAAGTCAAAAAGGCTCCAGTTTGGTTCCTTCCTATTTACAAACTTAGATGTTCACAGTCTGACAAATTAAAACTCTTCAAACATTTGATCTCTTAAAATAGTAAACAAAGTATCTCTTAAAATCCAAAGTCTCTCAGCTGTGGCCTCCCAGAAAAAAAAAATTTTATTGGATATTTTCTTCATTTACAATTTAAATGCTATCCCAAAAGTCCCTTATACCCTCCCCCCACCCTGCTCTCCAACCCACCCACTCCTGCTTCCTGGCCCTGATATTCCCCTGTATTGAGGCATATAATCTTTGCAGTACCAAGGGCCTCTCCTTCAATGGTGACCGATTAGCCCATCTTCTGCTACATATGCAGCTAGAGACACGAGCTCAGGGGGTACTGGTTAGTTTATATTGTTGTTCCTCATATAGGGTTACAGACCCCTTCAGCTCCTTGGCTGCTTTCTCTAGATCCTCCATTGGGGGCCCTGTGTTCCATCAAATAGATGACTGTGAGCATCCACTTCTGTATTTGCCAGGCACTGGCATAGCCTCACAAAAGTCAGCTATACCAGGGTCCCTTCAGCAAAATCTTGCTGGCATATGCAAAAGTGTCTGCATTTGGTGGTTGATTATGGTATGGATCCCCAGATGGGGCAGTCTCTGCATGGTCGTTCCTTCCGTCTCAGCTCCAAACTTAGTCTCTGTAACTCCTTACATGGGTATTTTGTTCCCCATTCTAAGGAGGGACAAAGTATTCACACTTTGGTAATCCTTCTTCTTGACCTTCATGTGTTTTGGGTATACTTTCTTACTTCAAAGGGGAAGAGTCAAGGCTGAAGAGATGTCTCAGAGATTGAAACCACTCAGAGGTCCTGAGTTCAATTCCCAGCTACCAAAAGGTGGCCCATAACCATCTATAATGAGACCTTGTGCCCTCTTCTGGCCTACAGGCATACTTGCAATACTTGCGAACACACACACACATACACACACAGAGAGAGAGGGAGAGGGAGAGAGAGAGAGAGAGAGAGAGAGAGAGAGAGAGAGAGAGAGAGAGAGAGAGAGAATATTTTAAGGTGGGGAAGGGGGGAAGACTCAGGATTATTAACATTTAGAACAGAGCAAAACCAAACTCTAAAAGTATAAATAACTCAATGTCTAATCACCTGCTATTCACTCAGGATTTTTCTGAGCTCCTCAAAAGGGTCTGGGTCGTGTCCTGCTCCACCCTCTGCAGCACACACAGATTGTCTTCCTGCCTCAGGCTGGCTCAACTTTACTTCTGCTGCTGTTGGTGGTGGTCATCCCATGGTATTGGCATCTTGAAAATGCTAGAGTCTCCTGTTGCAACCAGGTTGCACTTTCACCAACAACCTCTCCCAGGTTCTCTTCAGAGGCTCTAACCCTACCACACAGCACCAAGCCTCAGCTGTTCCCCATACCCTTTCACACCTTCAAAACACATTACTAAGTTTACTGATCGCGCAAGGTACAACCTTGGTCAAGTCTGGAACACAGCTTCTGTGTGCTGACTCGGGAAATACCTCCCAGAAGATATCACCCTAAGGATGCTGGTTTCTTCTTAATCACTGATAATTTCTCAGCTCCAGCTGACTAGCATGGAGTATCCCAGAAAAGCAAAGGTTTTACTTTGTTCTGCAATCTTGTTAATCACAGCTGATTCTGGTCTGGGGTTGACCCAGCCAACCAAAACCACAGAAATTTAATGCAAAATAATAAGTGTCCTCAATAAAGTCTTTAAACTTCCCTCTGCTGCTGTTCTTGACGGTCGTCCCATGGTCATTCCTATGAACACAAGCCAGGCATCCATCATCTTCACTGACCTCAACATTCTCATCTTCCAGGCTCCTACAGAACAGCCCTCTGAGCTCTCATTGAGCACTCACTCAATGGCTTTTCTAGCCCAAAGTCCCAAAGTCTTTCCACAGTCCTCCCCAAAACACATGTTCAGGTCTCACACAGCAGTACCACACTATCTTCACACAAAAATCTGTATTGGTCAGGGTTCTCTAGAGTCATAGAACTTATAGAATAAATTTCTCTCTTTATATATAAATAAACATATGGAAATTTATGGTAATAATTATACATTTATTTATATATATGATTTTTTATATATACACACATAAACCTATAAGTTAAAATTACTTACAGGCTGTGGTCACGGCTAATCCTGTGAATGGAAGGTCCAAAGGTACAGTAGTGTTTGGTCCATGATGCTGATGAGGAAATGGACTTGCCAGCATGGAAAGAATAAGCATATAAAGAGCAAAACGTCCTTCTTCATATATATATATATGAAGAATACATATACATACACACACATATACACAGAAAGAGAGGGAGAGGGAGAGGGAGGGGGGAGGGGGAGGGGAAGGGGAGGGGGAGGGGGAGGGGAGGGGGAGGGAGAAGGAGAGACTTCCAGCAGAAGGCATGGTCCACAATAGAGGTAGGTCTTCCCACCTCAAAATATCTGGATTAAAGATGTGTCTTCCCACCTTAAGGATAGAGATTATATGTGGATCTTCCCACCTTAAATTAAGCAAAAATCCCTCACACTTGTGCCCCATTTTAGGGTTTTAGTTAATTCCAGGTGCATTCAAGTTGACAACCAAGAATAGTCATCACATTGATCAAATATCTTATTGTTAGATAGCATATTAAAAACATAAAATGTGGCCAAGCATGATGGGACACCTCAGTAATCCCATAATTTGGGCAATAAGTTCAATGCCATCCTTAGCTGCATAGTCAATTGCAAGCTAACTTTGGGTACATAGCAAACTCTGCCTCAAATCATATATATAAATAAATGTATAATTATTATAATAAATTTCCATATATATTTATTTATATATAAAGAGAGAAATTTATTCTATAAGTTCTATGACTCTAGAGAACCCTGACCAATACAGATTTTTGTGTGAAGATAGTGTGGTACTGCTGTGTGAGACCTGAACAGGGGCTTAGAGAGATGGCTCAGTGATTAAGAGCACTAGCTACTCTTCCAGAGGATATGAGTTCTACTTCCAGCAGCACATGGTGGTTCACAATCCTCTGTAACTCCAATTCCAGGGGTTCCAATACCCTCTTCTGGTCCTTAAGGTCACTGTACGCACATGCATGCAGGCAAACCACCATACACATAAAATAATAAAGTTTTAAAATACTAATAAACAAGAGCTATACATATTAGTATGACATCATAAAATTTTTCAATACATGTATTCTCATTTTTTCTCATAGTGATCTATGCAAGACATCCTAAGGCTAGATTGTTTTCTTTTGTACTTGCTACATTATTTTCTTTCTTATTATATTTTTTACTATTTAAATATATTTTGATCATATTCTTCCCCTCCTCCAAGTCCTTCCAGACCCTCTTTCCCAAACAAAACCTAATATAACAAACCCCCAAAACCAAGGAATCAAAATATAATAACACCCAAAAATAACCCACCAAACTGTAACCAAATAAAAGCAAACAAAAAACTATGAAATCAATCACATGTTGGTCAACTACTCCTATACATGAGGCCTGTATTGGAATGGTTGATATATTAGTGTCAATCCATTTAAGAAAACTCATTTTTCATTTCCCAGAAAGTATAAATAACAGTTCAGTTGTTAACCTTTACCCCAGTGGCTGGATTTTCAGTCATTCATTTATTCATTCATTTGTAAAATATAACAAGATAAAAAAACTATCACATCAAAGTTGTATAAGACAAGGCTGCTTCATCCTGCTACAGAGGCACTTGCTCAACCACGTTCATTGCTGCTCTATCCATAATAGCCAGCAATTGGAAACAACCTAGATGTCTCAGAACAGAAGAGGAGATAAAGAAAATGTGGCACATTTGCATGGTGGAGTATTTTGTAGTTGTTAAAATAATGGCACCATGTACTTCCTGTGTTCTGGGTTTGAGGATGGTGTCACTGGGAACTTGAGCAGCCACATGAATTTCCCAATGTTTGACAATGGTCAAGAACAAATTTAAAGGACAGAAGTCTAGAAATGTACACATAGTGAGCCAAAAATACCCCCAAGGCTAAAAGTAAGGCAAAAATCTGGTTACTACTAATCTAGAAAATAAACATTGTGAATGATTAAAAAAAAAAAGTTAACGGAATGAACAGAGCCATTGTAAATATACAGAAAGGATTGTAAGCTTTTCAGAAAACCTTTCCTTAAATCTGAGCAGAAAGAGCTGTGCCATGAAAATGAACCAGCTAATGTTGATGAAGCAACAAGACTAATGCTAGGTTATAATACAATGACATGCATCTTATTCCCCCACAGATCAATAAATTCAATATTTCATACAAAAATGACATCAAGAAATTTGCAGATAAATGGATGGAGCTAGTAGAGTCTGTAGAGAACACACCCAGACACCAAGTTCTCAGCACAAAGGAGATATTACCCAGGTAAAGAATCAGGGGTGGGGGCTGCCTCTGAATTGGGCAAAGGCAGACAGGAGGTGTTGTTGCAAGCGTAGGTTTTTAAGAAGAAATAAAACGGGGGCTGGGGGAGTCTGTGCTAGGGTAAGTTGGACAATCCTAATTGTACAGGTTAGCCAGTGTGGCCAAATAATGAATTTTGATTGCTGGGCCCTGGTATTTTGATAGTTAGACCTTGGTGGTCAATCTCAGAAATGAGTCAGCAGACAAAAAGGGGAATAGGCCTTGGGGGATAGCTTTAGGAATGTGATCTACTGGTTTTGCCAAGGAAAGGGAAGAGAAAAGAGCAAAACCTGCCAGCCCCATGCCTGCAAAGCTTGAACCTGGTAGAGGGAAGGCCCTTCATGAGGTATCCCAGACCAAGAAAGGCAAATATGATCTGTGCCTTGTTCAGCCATCATCAGAGTTTCTTCTTCCTGCAGCAGATGAGAACAAATACCGAGACCATAGCCAGACATCATGAAGAGAGTGGAAGACCTTGGAACACTCAGCCCTAAATGGTATATTTCCATCAAATCTCTTTCCTCAGAGCTTAAGAAACACAGAGAAAGAGGAGACTGGAAGAACGTAAGAGCCAAATGGGATGGAGATAAAATCTTTTGAAGATTATATCTCAAGGGTATGGAACACGAAAGTCCATCGTTGATACACATCCATTTAGAGTGTATTGAAAAAAAATTAAGAGGCCAGCTCCAGCTCCATCGGCCTGGGACAGCCAGAAAAAGACAACCGGGCACCAGTCCCAAGATCATGAGATCGAGAGCTGGCCCCACCCCTGACCCCCACCCCTGACCGGCTGAAGCCTCAGGAGAGCAGGCCCTGCATCATGCCTAGGCAACACGGTAGAGCTGACCCTGGTGACAGGGGTGGCTCTAGCATTGGATGAACTAGCTGGGCAGTTCTAAACTGCTGGCCAGAGTGGTGTGGGTTCAGGAGAGCTGGTGAGCTGACCAGCTTAGACACCACCCAGGCTCAGATCTCGGGCTTTGCGTTGTCCCACTCCAACATCTACCCCATCTATGAACTGCTGGAGTCAGAGAAGGCTCGGGCCCTGCAGATCAAAGCTGCGGGATCTCCATGGCACAGGGCAACAACACGATATTCAGGAGGAGTCCCAGTGAGGTTTCAGTATTGATCATGAACCAAAGCCAAAGGCCTTGAACCAGACCAATGACTCATTACAATGAACATTTGCAAGTAAAGATGTATGGACAAAAGGGTATTCTGTGTGACACATGATGAGATTTTTTTTTGGAGGGGGGGTTGGTTTGGTTTTTTTACTTTTTTATTTTCTTGTGTGGGGGGGGGGTTGCAAGGGCCAAGGACAGATAGGAAGTTATGGGGGGCATGAGTGGGATTGGGGTGCAAGCTGTGAAATTCACAAGAAAATCAATATATTTTTTTTTAATTTTACAATCCAAGACTTTTATAGAATCATTAATGTTTTCTCTTCCTCAATACTCAACTCTTAAGAGTGAAGAACTCTAACATTTCTGATTTGGGGTTTGTATTCAAGGGCTCTGTGTTTTATGTTCTCACTAAACTCAGCTTGTGTTCCACCCCCCCCCCACCCCACCCCCCCAGCACTTTCAATTTAAACAATGGCCATTTAGTAAATGTTCCTTGCTTTATTTTTTATTTCTTTTGTTTCTTTATTTGGTTCTAGCAACTGAGCCCAGGGGAGAGTCTGTGTTTTTCACCATGCCCTCTAAACCACACCCCAAAACCCTGGGTTCTTGATTCTCCAGTTATCAACTCCAGAAATAACCTAACCCTCGGTGCCAGAACCCTCAGTGCCCACATTCCACGCACACTACTACTCCTGCTTTGGCCTATCTGCCAGGTGTTTCCTTTTTCTGTCTTCAGTCTCCACATATGCAGTCCTACCTGTCTCTCTCTCTCCCCCAGTTGACAGAGCATTTAAACACTTAAATAGAAAAATGGAAAGTGGATCAGTGTTCCAGCAGGGTCTGTTGTGCCAGAGAAATGTTGGTGATCCCCAAAAACACACACAGGAGCCAATCTGATGCAACTCACAGCAGGGTCTTTATTCATACTAGCTCATCCCCCCACCCCCAAAAGCATCACCATCATGCAGTGACGGTTTGGGAGCGGGGAGCTTTATAGTAATCAGCAAGCAGGGAATAGCTATGCAAGCATCTAATTGGAAAGCTCCTTTACCTTTAACATAATTGGCTGGTGCTGGGAGTCACATCATAAACTTAACTTCAGCTCTCCTCTGCATTGGTGGTCCTTAGGCAGGGGATGGGCTTGTAACGTGGGGGTGCAGGTTTGTTAAGGGAATAACCTGGAAACACTGGTCTTGTTGAGGGTGTAACCTGGAAACTCTGGTCTTGGTGGTGGTGGAACCTGGCAATTGGGGGCGGGGGTTGGGGGGAGGCATGTAACCTGGAGATGCTGGTCTTGTTGGGGGGCACGTTGGACACTAATACTAGGTACCTGAGTTCAAACTTAGGTCAGGTTCTCTAAAATGAAGTCTAAACTTAAAAGATTTGGCATCTCAGAACTAGAACACATGTTCATATTATAGTAAGTCTGAGAAATTTTGTACAATTTGTAAAAGTTGTAAAAGCTAAAGGCAGAAGCACTGAGTTCCGTGCCTGGGCCAGTGAACCAAAGCTGACAGTTATAGTTCTAGTTGCTAAGACCACTTTGTTAAATACAGACATTTTTAAAAGTTTAATTTTTCCAATGTAAAATATTATGCTACCTTGAAAACAGAAGTCATTGCTATAGGGATAACCACCAGCTTTCTGATATGACTTTAGAGCCATTCCACAAGATGAGATCATACCTGGTATTACAAAGCTGACCAGAGCCCATAGATGAGGAAGTCATAGATCCCAAGGGAGAGCCAATGAGTGTGTTGCTAAATGGACATAATGTCAACCTGCTCTCTAAGTATTTATATCCACAGATCAGTACAGCTCTCAGCCTTGGTCAGAGATGCTTCTGTTTACAGAGGAGACAGGTCATGCAGAGGCTTATAAAGGTTCAAAATGCTAAAAACAAAATGGCTGTTTAGTGTATGTTTAGCCTTATATCAGACAACAGTATTAGCCTTCCAAAGCTCAAGGGACATCAAAAAAGGGGTGGGGGAAAGCCCAAGAGCTAAAAGACAGGAAGGAGTGAAACAACCCCGTCATCTGGACATGGTGCCTAAGGACACACAGAAGCAGTGGCTATTCCACAAGAGATGCAAAAGACTGGGCCCAGCAACAATCCACCATGGGGTGGAGGAGGGGCACATAGGACCCCACCTCCCCCAGAGAAGCCACAAGCAGTTAAAGGTTGGTGGGAGAGGTGGAACCATCTCCCTGTGCCGTAGCAATTGGTACATGGCTGTCACTCAAGTAAGTCATCTCCCACTGGTGTTCATGTACACAATCCTAATTAAGTGCAGAAAGCCACAGAGGAGGAGGAATGACATGAGAGGAGGAAAGAGACTTGAGAAGGAAGGATCTGGTGGGAGGAAAGGGATAAGATAACAATGGCATGGGGAGGAGTTTGACAAAAGAACAGTATACATTCATACACACACACATATGTGTATATATACGTATGCCTCTCTGTGTATACATACATGTACATATGAGTGTGTGTGTGTGTGTGTGTGTGTGTGTATGAAGTTGTGAAAGAATAAAAAATGTTAAAGTCATAAATACTCAAAATTCATTGTTTCAGTTTGGTATCCCACATGTTCTTGAGGGCACCTAACTCCTATCATATACATTTTTTCCCCGTTCTATACTGAATGGCATTCCATTGCCTGTGTGCAATAAACCATAGGATCAGAATTTACAGCATAGAAACCTGCAAACACTGCAAATCAGGGGTCTGCCTATTCCCACCCATCAAATCAGGTCCTGTGCATAAGAAGCCATTGGAAGGCACTTGAAACTGTGTCAACTAGCACATACCAAGGGGTACCAAGGGGTCTATTGGAGAGTCTGTATGGAGCACATCACGAGAAATAGGAGTCCAGGGGATGTGGCACACCTACCACCAATGAGATTTCAGGTTAAAGAATTGTAGCTGAAACAGATGGCGACTCCCTCAGATTCTGATAAGAGCTTTCTTCCTAGCTTATAGATAGCTGCTTTCACACAGTGTGCTCACAAGAAGCATCAGCTAACACAAAAAGAACTTCGGTGCTCACACATTCCTTGCCTGCCTGGAACTTCTTTTCTCTCTAACTTCCCTTGTAAATGAGGCCTCACCAAAAACCCACAAAAAGCAAAAAGTAAAACAAAGAGCCAATAAGACAATAGAACAAAACAAAATGAAACAAAAGAAAGCACACACACACACACACACACGAAGAGAGAGAGAGAATAGAGTTTGGAGTTTGTGTTGTCTTCACTAACTACTCCTGGGAATGAGGGCTGCCCTGGAATGTGCTTGTGGTTGATATATGCAGTGAGACCCCACTGGAGAAAAATGAGTTTATCCTTGCCAGCAGATATCAATTGCAAATAATTTATTGGTTATGGTTAGGGCCCTGCATCCATTTCCCCTTCTCAGTGCTGGGACCCTTCCATCTGGCTTGACCTTATACAGATCTTATGTATGCTGCCACAGAGCCTATGAGTTCATATTACACCAAACCTGTTGTCTCTAGAAGACACTGTTTCCTTGGAGTCATCCATCACCTCTGACTCTTACAATCTTCCTCCCTCTGCTTCTCAATAGGCCCCTGAGTCTTGAGGGGAGGACTTTCATGAAGAGATTCCATTAAGGAGTGACTGCTCTAAAGTCTTTTACTGTATGCTCATTGTCCAGGTTTGGGTCTCTTGTTAATTAACACCTACTGTGAGAAGAAGTTTCTCTGATGAGGGTTGAGAGATGCACACAAGCCAATGGGTACAGCAATATATCATTAGGACTCAGTGTACCACTGTGTCCCTTTAGCAAAATAACAGTAATAAGTTTTCCCTAGGTCCATGACCTCTCTAGTGTCAGGTTCTTGGCCACTTTAGCCATGTCAGGTACCTTTCTCCTCCAGGAGCATTCAGAGTACATTCCATTACCTTCCATGAATGCTGATCAGTAGAAGCAAAGCCTCTTGTTGGTCACCAGTTTGACTTCTCTGTGTTCAGTGACAAAAATAAATGGCATTCTCAGCAAAAGAGCCTTACCAACTGGTTATAGAAAGCAATCAGTATCCCATAATGTTTTCAGAGATCCATGAGGTACCTTTGTCCAATGACTCAACAAGACAGAACCCATTCTTGGCACTGGAGGTTCTATTTGGTGGCATAGGATGTCTAGCTGGGGCATTCTCTCCCCCATTTTATGGTGTCTCCAACTAAATTCCTTTCCTATATGTATATATTTTAGCAGGCATCTAAAGTAGTAGGTTTCCAATGTGTTTGAAAAGCTTTTAGAGATTATTTCTGGTCTTCATATCCCTTCCTCTTCCCTATTTAATACCCTTATTCTAGATTCCCCTTTGTCTTTCCTTGATATGATGAATAAACAGAGCTTCAGACAGCAGTGAGCTATTTGGTTTCCAGCACTAGACAAGGAGACTTGCTCAATAACATCAAAATATAGTTACGCTGAATGATTTTATGACAGCTTAACTTACTACTGTTGTCTAGAAAGCAGACAAATTATGATTCACAGAGATTTGTATTTGCCCCCAAATTCTAATTTAATATCAACCATTTCTCTTTTGAAACTATCAAATCATATACGGTGCTGACACTAAAAACATCAATCAGAAACATTTCAATGAGTCTGTTCTTGAGTGTTTCTAATATGCCACAGATCAGAGGGCCATACGTTCAGTTTCCTTGTAACATAAACCAGGAGTGCGTTCTATCTCACCAGTCACTGCCTCCCACATCTATCACCATCTCTTGCATTGCCTGGCACAGTCATCTTTGGTGCTTTATCTCTGTCAGCACCTAGTGCAGACTCAAGAGTTTTAAATCCAGTTTCTGATGGCCATTGTACAGAAAGGGCCTCACTATGATAAAGTCATAGAAGTGAGATCATGGATCAAGGCATATTGAAGCCAAGGCTCTTATCTGCTAGTACTTCACTGGCCAGAAAATTCCCATAATTCATCCAAAACAGGACCACATACATTGGATACCCTGGTCCTGACAATATTGTTGCTTCATTCAAAGGCCTTACAAATAACAATGTAACCAGTCTCAAACTGCATCTGTTCAAGTAGTCTAATCATTGATTGCTAATGAATGTTCCTGTCTCTCCGTATTTACTAGTGTGGCATATATAGAGAAGAACATAGTTGATATTGCTAATCCTGATTTCAAAATAACTGGGAACTCTAATTTACTCAAACACTAATGTTAAAGCCCCATAATTCCTTTTCAAAAAACTCTGCTTTATTTTTTTCTCCAATCTGTTACCTTCCTGATTGTTGCTGGTTCCCTTTTTAATTTTCTTTACCCCTTCCCCAGTAAGACCTTTTCACCATGCACCAACTCCCGATTCTCCATCAGAAATGTCCAGCTCTCATATAAAAAATACACTCCTGTACGAGGCAGAAGGGTGATAAAATTTAATACAACCCTAGAAATGCAGAGTTCTGTTAGTAAGATTCTTATGTTTGCCTTTCATCATCTGGAAAGAACCCAGATGTCCCTCAACAGAGGAATGGATACAGAATATGTGGTACATTTACACAATGGAGTACTCCCCAGCAATAAAAACAATGAATTCATGAAATTCCTAGGCAAATGGATGAATCTGGAGGATATCATCCTGAGTGAGAACACACATGATGATCACTCACTGATAAGCAGATATTAGCCCAGAAACTTAGAATACCCAAGATACAATTTGCAAAACACATGAAACTCAAGAAGAAGGAAGACCAAAGAGTGGATGTTTCATTTCTTCTTAGAAGAGGGAACAAAATACCCATGGAAGGAGTTACAGAGACAAAGCTTGGAACTGAGATGGAAGGAAGGACCATCCAGAGACTGCCTCACCAGGGAATCTATCCCATATACAACCACCAAACCCAGACACTATTGCATATCCCAGAAAGATTTTGCTGATAGTACCCTGATATGGCTCTCTCTTGTGAGGCTATGACAGTGTCTGGCAAATACAGAAGTAGATGCTCACAGTCATCTATTGGATGGAACACAGGGCCCCTAATGAAGGAGCTAGAGAAAGTATCCAGGGAGCTAAAGGGGTCTGCAACCCTATAGGAGGAAGAACATTATGAACTAACCAGTACCTGCCTCTGCAGAGCTATGTCTCTAGTGGCATATGTAGCAGAGGATGGCCTAGTTGGCCATCAGTGGGAGGAGAGGCCCTTGGTCTTGTGAAGATCATATGCCCCAGTACAGGGGAATGCCAGGGCCAGGAAGCGTGAGTGGGTGGGTTGGGGAGCAGGGGGAGTGGAGGATTTTCGGGATAGCATTTGAAATGTAAATGAAGAAAATATCTAATTTTTTTAAAAAAGGCAGAAAAAAGAAATGCTGAGTAACCAGATCTCTGCTCCACTGTAACCAATAGATGAGGGGAGTAGTTCTTATTTCAAACTATTAAATATAAAACAAAATCAGTAGTTTCCTTCTATACCAATAATGATCATGTGAGGAAAGAAAATGGAGAAGAGAGTTCATTCACAATAGCTTTAAAAAACAAAATGCCTAGGAATAAGCATGTAGAAGAAGAAAATTGCAATGCGACTTTAAAACATTAAAGAAAGAATTTGAGGAAAAAACTGGAAGACAGAAAGACTTCTGTGCTCATAGATTAGTAGAATTATTACAAAAAAAAAAAAAAAAGGCAGTTGCTGCCTAGGTGCTTAGGTGCCTACATGAGGCTACCACAGCAACACCAAGTAAGATGATTCCTTTTAGTGGCAACTTCCTCCCTGCATACTGTACCCATTACATTAAACCTGGTAAGCAGGCTTTCTCTCCAACGGCAAAGAAGTTGGAGTTTCATTCTGAAACCTGCAAAGAGTTATATGGCTTTTGGAAAGTAGCCCCTGTAAATGGTCAGTACAAAACTGCATACCCAGCTATCTAAATTGAGGTTTGTGAGAAATACTGAATGAGGTTCTGAATTGCTAACAAGAAAATAAGCAGGATAAATTGTACAGTGTCACAGAATGATCTTCCTCGGTTAGCAGGGAAAATATGCTAGGCTGGGATGTGAGCCACACTCATCTCTAGAGCTAGATGGCCTTTTATTTTCATTTGTTCCTTTCTGTATTGCTATTTTCAATTTAGGTTTGAAAAATCAGTACACTAGACTCAAGAGAGTGAGCAGTGCTTCAGTGGCCCACAGTTATGTAACGTTTTGTCATTAAAGTCCAGTTGCATCCTGAATTGCTCTTAGATGTCCCAGGATGCCCCCATGAGGTCCTCCCTTAGTCACAGCCCATTTGTGCACCATCTTCCCAATATGACACTTGCTCCCATGACCCTAATTCTGTTCACACCCAGACGAGCAGAAGATAGAGACACTGAGGAAAGCTGAATGAGCAGCAATTACAGAGAAGGTTAAGTAAGGGGGAAACAGGAAAGCAGGGGACTCTCTTCTATACAGAAACTGACAGCACTTTGTTCTAGGTCACACCTGCTCTGTGAGGCAGTAGAACCACACATCTGGAGAAATCTCCTCAGACATAAGTCCTATCTTTGCCCAAAGCTAAATTTGGCTGCTCTATTTCCATGGGAACAAAAATTGTTCCTATTGTCAAGCTTTTTTTTTTTTTTCTATGAAGGGCAACTTTTGGGCAACATGGCCATTTTTTTTATATGCCTGTAAAAGTTTTCAGAAACCAAAAGTAGTCGCCAAGAGAACTTCATGGAGACAGCCCAGTGTGGGGTCCACAAAGGCTTAGAGCTCAATTCTGTCAATTCACCAAACAGCTCCATCTCTTTGGCATGCATTTACACAACTAACTTCATAAAAGACCAAAAAATAAATAACTAAATAAAAAGGCACTGCAAACTTACTGATTGAATATTAAATTATAGAGTTACCATGTAAACCAGGAATTCCCCTTCTAGGCATATTCCTGGGAGAATTGAGAGCACATGGACATGAATGATTGCACTATCATTATTTGTAACAGTCAAATATGGAAACATTCTAAATGTCCACCAACTGATGAAATAAATTAGAATGAGATTGATTGACTCATAATATTCCATCAGATGAATCTAAGAATGAAGTAAATAACCTGCTCCAACATGAATAAAAATTTCAAACTTCAGAATAATTAAAAGTAGCCAGACACCAAATACCACACTTTATTCATTTGTGTGAAACATTCAGGTTAGGAAAATTCATAGACAGAAAGTCAAACGAGTAAACAGAGAGGAGTGAAAGGGACAGTTAGAAGGGCCTCACGATCCAAGGCTTCTTTGGGGAATAATGGAAGTGCCCTCTAATTCGACACAAGTCATTTAGTAGTGATCTGTACCCTTTAAAGATGAGTTCTATGCTGAGTGTACTTTAATCTCAGCTTAAAAAAATTCAAACAATGGTTTGCTTAAGAACAAAGTGAACTGGTTAGCTCACCCTTCAGGATGCCATATAACAGCTGAGTCACAACCAGAATATTTGACCAATGTAGACTCAGAGTAGAGGAGATGTTTGTATGATTTCAGTGGTTCACAGTACCTTAGTGAACAGATCTCCTTGGTGGGCATAGAGGTGTCTGTGACTCATCTCTGAGCACATGCCTAGGTATTAACATATGCATAGGGACAGTCTGAGACTTCTGTTTCAATTTGGTATAGCCTCTAATGTATTGCATCTGTCTGGGCTTATTTCAGGTTTTTAAACATTATAGAACCTGCAGAGATTGCTACTGTTCTGTGTATCTGGACAAGATGGAGTGGGCAAGCCCTCTGGTAAAATAGCGCAATTCTTACCACACCTGATAGCCAATATGACGTTTGATATTCTAGTCAGCCTTCTATGTGTGTAGATGACCTCATCTGGTCATCAAAAATTCTCATAATCTCTAAATAAATAGTCAAACATTCTACATGAGCACTGCCCAAGTTTAAAACTCCCTGTAGCAGGAGGACAATGATCATAGCACTGTGTGCTCACACTCCAAAATTAGCCCCAGCGAAATCATTTGCTTGTTGACCCTGAACATTTGCTGAAGAATGATGGATACAGAGGGATCCACTTGGGTTACCTCAAAGGCAATTTTCTTCCCTAAGTAATGGATCTGACCAACTAAAGGCATAGCAGCCAAAACCACAGGCTGTCTAGGCCAGATGGCTGTGACAGTCACCATTAGATGGCCTTTCTCGCATGAGGAAATCCACACACCCCTTTTTCTTTCCTCTTTTTCAAAACTTTAATTCTTATGGAAAGAGTTTCTGTCAATATACAAGTCTCTCTTCAAACAATTCCATACTAAATAGCTTTGCATTCTCCTGCTGAATTCTAGCTGGGAGTGGAGATACTGGGGAGGTTTGGGGAGGTGTTGCAGAGTATGCAGGTGAATAAGGACTCAGATTTCCTTAGAGGCCTGACCTCTGAGTGTTTCACTGCACTCCAGTGAGTGTAGGAACAACACAAAATGGACCTTTTTTCCTTCCTTTTTCCCTCTTTCTTTTTTGCAGGGGAGGAGGGCCACAGGGAGGGGGAGCAGAAACAGGAGGACTGAGAAGTGAGTATGGTGGGTATATAATATGAAATTCCCAAATGACTGATAAAAATATTATATTGGAAAAAAGAAAATGGATTTCTTAAACTATAAGAAAAATGTTTTTATAAAAATCCTTCATTTTAAAAATAATGATTAGAGAAAAGGAGAAGAGAGACAGGTCAGACAAGACAGAGGACAGAGGGAGAGAAAGATGGAAGGAGGAGATGAAGATGAACCAGAACCACATGACCTGGATGAGCCACAAGTAGCCAGAGGTTTCATAGATGGGCCATAGAGTAGTATAGAGTAAAATTGCCCAATCAAGGTGTGCAGCTTGTATTTATATCAATGGAGATTTGTGTTCTTTGTACAGGGTTGGAGATTTACCATTATGAATCTGGCTGGTAAATGTGTGTGTGTGTGTGTGTGTGTGTGTGTGTGTGTGTGTGTGTGTATTAGAAACTGCAAGAAACTTGCTTAACTTTTCCACCAGAATCATTTGAAACAGCTGAAATTAAAAAAAAAAAAAGTGTCATTTGTTTTCCTATCCATCTCTATTCCTGTCTCCATAATTGTTAGCTGTGGTTAGGAATTCTTATTTTGCCCTATAAAACCAGCAGTCACCTTGAAAGAGAATACACTTTTGTGCCATTTACAGAGAATTTAAAAATTGCATGTTTCACACTGCCTATATTAAATATTTTCAGCAATATTTTCAGCTCAGGCCTATCTCTGTCTCTGTAACAACTTGTATCCTATAACAAATCATTACATTGAAGTTATAGAAGAGGCGAGCTTACCATTAAGGGCTTTTGTTTTGTATTTGGTGACAGCTATCAGTCAAAGGCATATGTCCCCCACTTTGAAGCTGATGTCCCACTAACTCAGACTTATATATTTCAGAGCTGAATCTACGCTCAATTTTCAAATACTGTTGTTAAAAAACAAACAAAAAGTAGTTTCAGTGCAGCACAAAAGAACATCAGACAAAGCAAAAGTAACCCCACAAGGTGAGTCTTCTTGTAGGAAAGGTGCCTGAACCCAAACCAGGCAAGCAAGCACACAGGGCCATGGTGTCCTCCATCCTTTATCCCTGGCAGAAGTGACTGCATCTCATCTCATTGATAGGAGTTCGACTTCATAATATGACATGATGCTCTCAGGGAAAGAGGAAGGGTCAGGAAATATGAGTCCTTGCTGTGCTAACTATCTTTAGTAAGAAAATAAAAGGTTCTTGCACTACCATGAATAATGAAGATCAAATATTTTGTCTTCCAGTCACCCAGAGATCCCAGAAGGGAAAAGGGCTCTTGTTCTAATCAACAGACTTCTCCTTACTTTCCAACAGTATGGTCTGTGTTCTCCTTCCTATATTCAAATGGCTTCTTTACCATATCTCTTGCAATAGACTGAAATACTCTTGTGAGGGCAGAAGTCATATCTAATGTAGTGTCTTCACTCCTCTTTCTAAAACACTGAAGGTGCTCACTAAATAACTTGCTTGAAAGAGAAGAATTCTTGGATTTAGAAGAAGTTGGAGGTTCCAAAATTGTAAGACATAACTCAAGTTTTAAAATACCCATTGACAAAGCATACTATTTGCAGTTACACAGCACAAAAGCTCCATGGACCATCACTGGCCCACCAAATTCAAGGTCACAACATAGCAAATGAAGTGTTTGCCTCACAGCTTAAATTGTTTTTAATTCCTGTCTGAAAAGATGTTTTACCCCCAAATAGTAGAGTGAACATCTGTTTGCCTTCAAGATATAAAAAATAATTGAGAATTGTTAATATTTAGTCATATTTGTTTCATCTGAATTTATAAACTATGTAAGCATTTTTGTAAATAGCTGTCAAGGCTAATAAAAAAGACAATTCACAGAAAGTGAATTTGAAGCAAAGACATGAAAAAGGAGCCCCTCAGCACAAAAGAGAATTAAAGTCACTCCCAGTGACTGACAAAGCCCTTTATCATCTAGATCTTATCTAATTCCTCTCTGGGTTTGTCTGCTGCTGCCCTTCTTCACACCCTGTTGCAGCCAGGCTAACCTACTCTAAATTCTAGGAACAGCATCCAGTGTTGTCTTCTCCCCTTTGCTATTTCATTTGCCTTGTATATTCTATCATTACCCCTATTACAGCTCCTCCCTGTCAGTTAGCTCTTCCCTACATCCCAGGCTTTTTTCCAAGTCTCCCAGAGATGCCACAAATGCTTGCTATAGAAACATCAACTCTCCTGAAAATTTTTCTGTATATGTGCCAACCAAATATGCAGGTTAAGTCTTGGTCTATCTGAGACAGGGTCCTAATAAAATCTAATTTACAAGAAGAAACAGGAAGGAACATCAGAATAACCCCATGGGATTTGTTATAGCAAAGCAGCATCTAGCAGCAGCTTATTTAACATGCACGTGAACCAAGGGGCGTGGGGATCACCATCCCTATTTCACAGCTGAAGGAATAGGGCTCATCTATGAAATTTTAGGGGATTTTTCTGGGTTCACAAAGTGGTACTGTAACTCTTAGAGTAGGATTGAGGCCAAAATCAAGTCTGATTTTCTTAAACACTAGGAGTTGCTGCCTCAGAATTCAAGCAGATACCAGTAAGACCTTCAAGAAATTGAGATCCCTGCTTCTAACCAGATATCAAGCCCTCCTGAGCTGTTGATTCTCCTCGATCTAATGGAGGCTTGAGATCGACTAGAGCTAGTACCAGTCAAGGCAGAGATTCAGGACATTAATTATGCTAAGGATGGACAGACACCCTTCCCAGAGCTTTTTCTCCTCCTTGAGCTATTTTAAGGTTCACAAAAGATGCCTTAAAGGCAGGGAAGGGTTCTTGGGTCTGTTTTACAGAAAAAGCCACTAAGGCCTAAAAAACTAGCTTGCCTAGAGCTAAATAGCAAGTATATGCCCCACCCCCCCCTTTTTTTTTTTTTAAGAAGGAATTTACATCTTCTGGCTTTAATTCCAAAGTACTGGAGTGTTAGCCGTAGTCTCAGGTGGTGTAGCTAGTACAGGTGTTACAAGGATGAGACAACATTTCATGAAACTAATGTGTCCAAAGATGCTAGAAAAGTTAGACTCTCCATTCAGATTAGGTAGTCTCCCCCCCAACCACACAACACTGCTGAGCAGCTATGACTGTACAGATTGAGAAACTAAACTCAGACAGATAAAGGGCCTTAGCCACAACACTTGACGGTACTAGGAAATGCTGAATATCAACTTAGATATATCTCATTCCAAAGCCCACGTGTCATATTAGTGCATGACTAAAACCTCTACCACAATACAATTAGGCTTATTAAGAATACCAAAGTTGTTTCTCTCTATTTTGCTCACACTCAGAGGCCCCTGAGCTCCCTTATCAAATCCAACCCTGTTTATATCAGGTTTGGGGCTATATATGTCCCAAAATAACAACTTAAAGACTGAACATTATTTTTCTTTCACATACATATTTTTTTAGAAAAAAAGACACAAAGGCAAGTAGTTCAAAAATAATATGAAATTGCAGAATGACCTGAGCCCAGAACCAAGAAGCTCTTTTTTTTTTTTTTTTCTATCATCCTCATATTCAGGGCATGAGACATTGCTAGGTATCAGTTCACTCGATCTAAATTCCAATCAGCAAAACAGAGGGATAAATCACGAGTATCACAGTCCATTATATTAGCAGACCTTCTGAAACTCTGTATAACATAGTGCTAGCCAAGCTTAATCACATATAGCTACCTCCCCTAGCTGACAGGCAAGCTGACAAGCACATCATTTGGTGAGGCATTCTGCTGTTGCAGAGGAAGGGGGGAAATCATGATAAAGAGAGCAGCTAATTGGGCCAGTCACGCCAGGCTTTGATGCTTGGCATTGATTCCATCTCTTCTCTTCTCTGAAGTCTTATCTCACCAATGTGGATTTTTCTATGCATTGTGCTAACTTATCATTTCTGTGACAGATATGGCAGTTGTTGTACTGGTGAGGCTTTTGATGACGCTAAACAAGCTTGAGTTATTTGGGAAGAAGGGCTTTCAGTAGAAAACTATTTCCATGAGACTGGCCTATATGCAAGGCTACTGAGCATTTCTTGATTTTGATAACTTGTGTGGAAGGGTCCAGGCTATGGTGGGTACATATCTTGGGTGGTATAAGAAGGGAGACTAAGCAAGCCATGAAGAGCAAGCCAGTAAGCAACACTCCTCCACGGGTCCTGTTTCAGTGCCTCTAAGTTCCTTCCTTGATCCCTTGCCCTGACTACCCTGGATGGTGAAATACAATCTGTAAGATGAAATAGACCCTTCCCTTTCCAACTTGCTTTTGGTCATGATGTTTTATCACAGCAATAGGAACCTTAACTAAGACAACAGTTTTGTGAAGTAGACAATAGTAAGCCATAGATGACTTATGGATCTAGCTGCTTCTGTAGATGAAGATGTAAGTAGGTGGGTGTAGATGCAGAACTATAGAAAGATAGAAACTTTCAGAGAATCAGAGGAAGCACGGGCTCTTGAGTGAGACAGATCAATGCTCAAGTCTTACTCTCAACCTTCATTTTCATACAAACTGGTGGGTTAATTAACCCAAGTTTTAATTTTTTGACCTATAAAGTAGTGAGTCACAATTATTTCTTCTTAATAAGGCTGTTTCTATGGCTAAATAAGATAATGCTAAATACAATAAAGGATTTAATATTATGTCAGACTCAGAGTAAGGTCCCATTAACTGCCAGCCACTCTTAATCTCCTTCATTTCTCAAAATGATCCCACAAGACTGTGTTCGAGTTTTATTTCTGTTTCCATGATAAATAACCTCACAGAAAACAACTAAAGAATAAATGACTTACTTTAGCTCACAATTCTAGGTTATAGTCCACAGTAGCTAGAAGTTGAAGTAGTAGGAACTTAAAATAGCTAGTCATCGTATAGCCATAACTCAAAAAGAGAGAGAACTGAATGTGTGTTATCACTTGCTCCGCTTGCTTTTTTTCACTCACAGAGCTGATGAAATAAATGGCACAACCCAGGTTTAGGGTGGGTCTTCCAACATCTACTAACCCAATTTTTAAAAATTTCTTACAGAAATGCCCAGAGGTTAACTTGATCTAGGCAGACCCTCATGTAGACTCTTTCCAGAAGATTCTAGAGTATGGCATGTTGACCATTAAAACCAATTTTCACAGACAGGTATCATTACATTTAGGAAGACTGCACTGGCCAATCATGGCGATCCATACCTTTAATCCCAGCATCCTGGAGGTGGATCTCTATGAGTTCAAGACCAGCCTGGTCTAGATAGTTGTGAAGCCAGCCTGGTCTATATAGTGAGTTCCAGGACAGCCAGAGCTACTTAGTGAGACTCTACCTCAAAAAAGAGAAAGAAAGAAAAGGAGGATGGAGAGGAAAGGAAGGAAGAAGAGGAAGGAGGCAGAGAAGGAGGAACAGGAGAAGGAGGAGGGGAGGGAGATGAAGAAGGAGGCAGAGACTACACTAGGTTTCAGAGAACTAAAGCCATTTGCATAGAACATCAATGTTGCTGGTGTCATTACTGACATATGAACCCAACCTCAAATCCTGAGCTCTTAGATCAGTATCTGTCTTCTATTTCTTGCCATGTCTACTACATAGTAAGCCTTCTCTTATGCTCTGCTGTAACAAATCCAAACAAATCCTCTGTCATTTTTGTCTTTTGTGTCAAGGCTTCCTAAGCTGAGACCTCCACTACATAGTGAGATGTGGTGAAGGTGGGGGGATGTTTTCAATTTTCAAGATAGGGATCATTTTCATATGAAATCCATATAGGGTAGAAAATCTGATTAGAAATATCTTATTTAGGAAGAAATTAGCTCCAGGCAGTCTTTTAGACTAGCGGAGGAATAATGAGGAAAACCAGATGCATCTAAATCAAGAGCTGAGCTGCTCTCCTGCAGAGATGAAACTTAACATTCCAAGCTGCCGACTTCATTTGCTCCAAGTTCAAAACAATTTGAGCCTCTTTCCTACCAAGAATGAAGATTATTTTCATAAGCAATAAGTTGATTTGGAGAGATAATTGCCCTTGGGAAGAAAGGATTAGAGCACCCACATACATTCCTAAGAATTAACAGAGATGCCTGGTTCTCTGTAGCCAATAAACAGAGCAGGCCTCTCTGCCAGACACTGAGCTGTGACTAGGGGCTTGGATCCTCGAAGGAGGTGCAGTATTGAGTTTGTATTCATAGTGAAAACCCCTGGGCTCTATTTCAAGATTTCACTCCATGACTCCATGACCTGACTGTTGGCATTTCAGGTTTACAGGACAGAGAGAGAGAGAGAGAGAGAGAGAGAGAGAGAGAGAGAGAGAGAGAGAGAGAGATCTCCAGTCACCAAAATGGTATTTTATAACTCTGTTGTTAGAGAGAGAGAGAGAGAGAGAGAGAGAGAGAGAGAGAGAGATCTCCAGTCACCAAAATGGTATTTTATAACTCTGTTGTTAATCCTGAGCATTTGAAAATGATGATGTAAAGCCTACTTATTAATATCTCATTGTTTTATCTGATGGTTTGTTATCGTAAATAGAAAACCTTTCCCCTTCATTTTTTCCTTTAAGAATGCAGAGAAGCAAAACATTCATACATACAAAATAATAAAACAAATCTTTTAAAAGAATGTGGATAGAGGCCAGAGGGGTGAGTCAGTGAGAACACAGATTCCTCTGAAGCCTGACAGCCTGGGTATCAAGACCGCGCAAAAGTCGGCCATGGTGCTCCATGACTAGAATTTCACAGTGAGATGGGAGGCAGAGACAGGAGAATCCCTAGAGACCCAGAAGAGCAGCTAGCCTGGAGTGTGTGGTGCAGAGGGAGCTAGCCTGGAGTGTGTGGTGCAGAGGGAGCTAGCCTGGAGTGTGTGGTGCAGAGGGAGCTAGCCTGGAGTGTGTGGTGCAGAGGGAGCTAGCCTGGAGTGTGTGGTGCAGAGGGAGCTAGCCTGGAGTGTGTGGTGCAGAGGGAGCTAGCCTGGAGTGTGTGGTGCAGAGGGAGCTAGCCTGGAGTGTGTGGTGCAGAGGGAGCTAGCCTGGAGTGTGTGGTGCAGAGGGAGCTAGCCTGGAGTGTGTGGTGCAGAGGGAACTAGCCTGGAGTGTGTGGTGCAGAGGGAGCTAGCCTGGAGTTCGTGGTGCAGTGGGAGCTAGCCTGGAGTGTGTGGTGCAGTGGGAGCTAGCCTGGAGTTCGTGGTGCAGTGGGAGCTAGCCTGAAGTGTGTGGTGCAGTGGGAGCTAGCCTGGAGTGTGTGGTGCAGAGGGAGCTAGCCTGGAGTGTGTGGTGCAGAGGGAACTAGCCTGGAGTGTGTGGTGCAGAGGGAGCTAGCCTGGAGTTCGTGGTGCAGTGGGAGCTAGCCTGGAGTATGTGGTGCAGTGGGAGCTAGCCTGGAGTGTGTGGTGCAGTGGGAGCTAGCCTGGAGTGTGTGGTGCAGAGGGAGCTAGCCTGGAGTGTGTGGTGGGTGCAGTGGAAGCCAACATTCAGTGCACAGTATATTGTCAAACATGATACACCCCGCCTAAATCAAAGTTGAAGACAAAAATTAACACCGAAAAATGTTCTCTGTCCTCCATATGTTGACTCATGTCAACAAGCACGTGCCCTAACACAAAAACATATATATTGTTGACATGCTAATGAATGACTTTGTTCTTTTACTTTATTTTTTCAGACAAATCCTCATCTAGTTCAGGCTGCTCTTGGACTTGCTTCATTACCAAGGATAGCACCAGCTTCTAGAACCCGCTGCAATCACCTCCCTAGTGCTATATAGCTATGGCCACTGAACCGGGTGTGTACAGTCCTAAGAATCAAACCCAGACCCTTCATATTGTTTTCATGCTACCCACTGAACGACATGCCCAACCCAAATGAATCTTTTTGGAAAATTCTAACATTGACTCTTACTGTTACTATTGACTCTAACGAGCCCCTGAGAGGAGAACCATATGTTTTATGCAGAAAGAAGCGCATGGTTTGGGAGTTAAGGGAGCTAAGGCCAGGCTTTAGCTCCATCTCTTAGGAGTTAAGAGAAGTTTGGAAACTTAAATCTGTTGGACTTTGAGTTATTTTATCATCTTGAAAACTGGGGAAATCTCTTGAAACTCTCCTAAGATCAAGAAGCTGCCCTATCAGCATCATAGAAAGATAAGGAATAGACGAATTTCAGATCCTGCAGGATCAAAGAAACTGACTGGAGGGGACAGAGGAGAATGTGAATCCGAGAGAGCCCAGGAATTCCAGAATGTCTGTGTGACCTACACGTTCATCCTTGCATTGAAGGACAAGTGACAGAGTGTGTAATATCTTCACAAGCATCTGCTAGGCCTTCAGAGAGAAGGGGGGAAAAAGAATAAAGGATTTGAGGGTTAGAGCAAGGCCCTACAGTCTCAGGATTCCCCCCATCCTTTATACTTTGTTATGGGAGAAAGTTCCCTGATCTGGTGATGGGCTCTTGGTAGGTTCTCAGGTCTCTGTTTTATTCAGTTGCTACATCAGGTAAGAGAAATACAAGTCCTGGTCTTAAAGTGGCTTATGGTCTACAAGAGACACAGCAATAGTCCAGGAAAGTCAAAGATCCTCAAGACAAAAGAAACGACAGAAAACTGGAAAGGCCACATGGATTTGCTGAGAAGGTATTGGGCTAGCTGGCTCTTCAAGGTAAGGCTGAAGAGGATTTCACTAAACCTACAAGAGGAGAAATTACCCAGGAAGAGGGAAAACAAGGCCTAGAGTGTTTGGGGAATTCAGAAGAAGCCCACAGATGATAAAGTCTAGAGGATTTAGCAGTAATAAAGGTGATATTCTTAGGTCTATGAGAATGGCAAAAGACACTTTCCTATAGGAAGTGAGAAAAGCAAGTGAAGTTAAGTAAGGGATATATATGCTCAGTCTCCTTGATAGCATCTACTTGATGCCATTAGCATACAGGCTTGGATGAGTGGCAGAGAGAAAAATTTAGGAGAACCAACTGGAAGACCCAGCAATTTCAAACACCTTAAAATTCCTAGTTTTCTGGATGGTGAGCTTTTTTCCCATAAAGATCTAGAAGGGAGTTGCTTTTCAGAAACAATTTTGTGCTGTGGCAGCTGTGCTTTCTACAGACTAGACCTGAAACCAGTTTAAATTCTGACTCAAGCAATTATCTGAGAAATAATGGGGGGAAAAAAGAGCTTGAGCCCCATGTGTCTATTTCATCATATAAAATGTCAGTTGTGAGTTCTTATGAGATTAGGGTAATATACCCAAAGGTGTCATGTTTAATACTTAACCATATGAATTATAATATTATACAAATATTTATATCTTAAATTGTCACAGGCAGTTTAAGAATGCATTTAATAAGACACAGAAAGTCTAATATATTTTTTAAAATCTATTTGAAGATGACATCCCAAGAACATATTTATGCCTTAAAGGGGCATTAATTTAGAATCTTTGCACTTTTCCTTCTTCCTGAAAATGATGACTTCTTAAAATGTTAGGTGGAGGGGTTGAGAAGAAAGGAGAAAGGCAGAAGCATAGTAAATTCCCACCATTACATAAATCATTTAAATCATGGCATAACACCCAGCCTTTCTCAGCTTTCCTTTTTCCTTCTCACAGTTCTAGGCAGTAGAGACAACCGACTCTACCCTCATACCCTAGAAGGATTGTGTGTTCCCAACGCAGCCATACTTAGCATTTCAAATAAGATGTTGTCTTTTCAGAGAATGTCTTTTATCAACTCTTGTGATTTCCTAATGTCATTTAGCCAGCTTTTACTAAGTGATTTCTATTCTTGGTGGGTTGTTCAGAGAGGAGAAAAAGACAATTGTTCAGGTACAGAATTAACAGATTAACAGCCTGGGCTCCTGGCACAGTCGACTAAAAAAAATTATATATATATAATAAGAAATTTTATATATATATATGGAGAGAGAAGGAGGAGGGGGAGGGGGAGGAGGAGGGGGAGGAGGAGGAGGGGAGGAGAAGGAAGAGGAGGAGGAGGAGGAGGAGGAGGAGGAGGAAGAAGAGGAGGAGGAGGAGGAGGAGGAAGAGGAAGAGGAAGAGGAAGAGGAGGAGGAGGAGGAGGAGGAGGAAGAAGAAGAGGAAGAGGAGGAGAAGGAGGAAGAAGAGGAAGAGGAAGAGGAAGAGGAAGAAGCAGCAGTGGGAGGGGTGAGGGGATAGGGGATTTGTGGAGGGGAACCAGGAAAAGGGATAACATTTGAAATGTAAATAAATAACCAAGGAAAAGAAAAGGAGGAGTGGCTTTGAACTCCTTTTATGAAGACTCTGGCTTACAGTTTAGAAGGCACTTTGCAGTTAAGTACTTTCATATACACTGGAGTTTTTAATAACTTCCAGATCTTCCCATGTGTGATACTCAGCCCTCTGCAAAGGGAAACTATTGCTTTCAAAGAACCAATGATCTTATTATTTATTCATTCATTCATTCATTTATTTTAAGATCCTAAACACAGTTTCCTCTCCTTCCTCTCCTCCCAGTCCCTCCCGCCAACTCCCACTTCCCACTTCCCCTTATCCCTACCCCTCCCACACTCCATCTACTCTTCCTCCTTTTCTCTTCAGAAAAGATCAGGCAGGCTTCCCACAGATATCAACCACCCATAGAATATCAATTTGCAATAAGAGTAGGCACCTTCTCCTCTATTAAGAATAGATAAGGCAACCCAATCAGAGAAAAGGGTCCTAAAAGAAGGCAGACTCTCACTGTTAGGCGTCCTAAAAGAAGGCCAAGCTACACAACTCTAACATATGCACAAAGAACCTAAGTCAGTTCCATGCAGGCTCCCTGGTTGTCAGTTCAACCTCTATGAGCCCCTTGAGACCAGGTTATTTGAGTCTGTGGGGTTTCTCGTGGTGCTCCTGACCCCTATAGCTCCTACAGTTCTCCACACACACACACCCCGCCCCACTGTTTCTGCAGGATTACATCTAATTTTTGGCTGTGGATCTCTGCATCTGTTTCCATCAATTGCTGGATGAAGCCTCTCTGATTATAATTGGACTAGATACCAATCTATGAGTAGAAAATATCATTAGGGATCATTTTATTTACTTTTTTTTTTTTTGACAGTCATGTTGGTTCTATCTGAGGTCTCTGGGCTATCCAACATCTGGGTCCTGGCCCTCCAGGCAGTGACAGGAGTGAGCCATTGCGTCAGGATTTTCCCTGTCCAATTACATTAAAATATTAGTGCAGCAGGAGGCCTGTGATTGGACAGAGAAATGGGAGGTGGAGCAAAGAGTTGCAGGGACAAAGAGCGACTCAGAGGAGGGAGGAGGAGAAGCCAAGATGGAGGAGGATGGACAGGAAGAAGATCCTGATCCTATGTGGTTTTAAATAGCCACTGGTGGTTATGACTATCATATAGGGATAGAATAATTGGGATAATTTGTCTAATCTGGTGGGTACCTTTTATCATTATTTGAAATTATTGTATTGGTATCTTGTGAATTGAGAATTTATTGATATATAAATCTGACTAGTGGAGGGAAACCAGGAAATGGGGTAACATTTGAAATGTAAATAAATAAAATAACCAATTGTCTTAGTAAGGTTTCTATTTCTGCACAAACATCATGATGAAAAAGCACTTGGGGAGGAAAGGGTTTATTCAGCTTACTCTTCCACATTGCTGTTCATTACCAAAGGAAGTCAGGACTGGAACTCAAACAGGTCAGGAAGCAGGAGCTGATGTAGAGACCATAGACAGATGTTCTTTACTGGCTTGTTTCCCCTTGCTTGCTCAGCCTGCTCTCTTATAGAACCCAAGACTACCAGCCCAGAGATGGTCCCACCCACAAGGGGCCTTTCCCCCTTGATCACTAACTGAGAAAATGCCTTACAGCTGGATCTTGTGGAGGCATCTCCCCAACTGAAGCTCCTTTCTCTGTGATAACTCCAGCCTGTGTCTCATTGACACCCCAAACCAGCCAGTACACCAATAAAAAAAGAAAGAAAAACAAAAGGAGGGAGTGAACAGAACTGGAGAGCTCCAGCCCTGCCAGAGAGTTGGCAGGCAGAGAGTAGCTGGATGGAGCCTTGAAACTTGGCAGTTCTTTTCTCATATTTCCCTCAACAGGCCCCCTTCATGGCATGGATCTCAAGCTGAAACAGTTATTGGTTGGCCACTCCCACAATTTCAGTGCCACCTTTAGCCCAGCACATCATATAAGCCAGGCAAATTGTAGGCTGGAGGGTTTGTGGCTGAGTTGGTGTCCCACGATGACCTTATTTTTAAGATTCAGAATTAGTAGGAGAAAAAAAAAAACTTTGCTTCACCATAGGTCTCTCTGACTCTAGAGCCTGGAACACAGTGGCATGAACAAATGAGACAAAGAAACTTTCATGAAAAGACATATTATTCTAAATTCATTTAACAGATACAGACACAATGAACTACATAGTCTCATGAGGAAATGAAAGTAGACTTTGCATCATCAAATATAGGTCCAGACTGGAAAAATGCCAGCCTCTACTTAACAACTACAAAAGATTTGAAAAACTTTGAAAATATACTTTAACTCATGTTTATTGAATGTCTACAGCATCTATGCTTTTATGTATATTAGGGATACATCAAAGAACAAAACAGGAAAAAAAAATAAAAACCTTGCTGTCCAAAAGTTCATGTTCTGAAGAGAGAGATGGAGAAAGCAAAGAAACAAATGTGTTAGTTGGTGAGTAAGGCACGCTATGGATCTATAGAGGAGTTACACTAGGGTTCCCTAGTTTCACTTAGTATTAATATCATACACAATTAAAGCACCAAGAAGTGTCACCCCCGCTTTGTTCTTTTGGGGGGTTGAGGCAGGGTTTCACTGTATAACAGAACCCTGGCTGCCCTGCAACTCACTCTACGGATCAGGCTTGCCTTGACCTCACAGAGATCTGTTTACCTCTGTCTCCTGAGTGATGGGATTAAAGGCATGTGCTACCACGCTTGACTCTGTGATATTCTTATTAATGTATGATCACAATATAAGCATGAGAAAACATCATAAAATTTCAAATTGGAGGATGTACTGTTAGAGTCCAAGAACTGTTGAAGGAAGATCCCAGACTCAAATAGTATGCAAAGGCAAAGAGCATTTGTCTATTCTGCAGAAATTACCAGCATACAGGGGTCACCCATTCATCAAATGGTGACCTGGGGGTGAGCTCCACAGGCTCAATTTAAAGTCCATTAGGGGAATTTCAGGGAGGGATAGATAGGTGACTTTATTCTGGTTGGTCGGCTCTATCTCTAGGGATATGGGAGGCTCTGGGATTGGTCTGGGCTCTAGGGGCTTTCCAAAACTGTTGCTGTAGTCCTCTGGACTTTCCAGAACCATTGCTGACTAATTATTCTTGGCTCAAACCAGATGGTGGGTCAGCTCCTGATTGGCTGCTCCACAGCTGTGGATTTTTCTGGAACTGGTTTGTTCAGTTCTGGGAAAACAAAAAGTCTTGGGCCTAGTTTCCTGAACAGCATCTTACAGACTGTCATGGAGTCAGCCTGGCTTGATCCTTTCAGTACGACAAGATAATTGCAGCCTCTTTTTGTTGATCATGGTGGTAGGTGCATCTTCCCAGTGTCATTACCAATGAGTTTATACTTGATATGACTAAGGTAGTATCTGCTAGTTTGCTACACTGTAAAGTTACAAAAAGAACTAGGAAATGATTCTAAGAAAAATAAATAAAGAATTCTTTCATTTTCTGAACTGTCCCCATATTCATCACTAATAACACCTTATTACAGAGAAAACTTGTATGAACATTAGGAATTGCTTCTATAGTCTCATTCCATTCTATTAGCCTATAAGAAGTCTCTTCAGTACCTCTCTCAGTGACCCCGTGCTGTTTGTCTCTTCTTCGCCCGTGAGAACTAATTTTTGCCACTTCTCCTTCATCTGAATTTATCTGTCTTCTCATCTTGTCCCTGATTCAACTTGACTATAAAGCTCAACTTCAACTCGTCTCTTAGCTGAAGTGTTTATCATTCAAAGCATTTCCATAACTTTCTCTTCTGATGTTTGAGAGAGGAAGATCTTAAATGATTCAAACCATCACTCTTTGGATTTGTTCACTTTTAGATTGTTACTATAGATTTTAGCTAATGGTTACACTTATTGTTTGTGTGATTTGCAGTGTCTTTAAAAAAAAAAAAAAGCATCTCTTCCAAGGGAGGGAAGAAACTAATACTTCTATCAGGCTGTGATGCCTATTAACCACAACAATGACCAGCAAGATACCCGAAATGGCACAATAATGTGCTCTTATCTTGGTAGAAACCAACAGCAGCAACTTACTTAAGGCCTGCTCCAAAGCAGGAAAATCGTACCTGGTACTGGAAGCCTAGCCAACTACAGGGAGCTGCTGTGATCATGGATCTTAGAGGAAAACCTCCTGCCACCACTTGACTAAGTCAGCATAATCGCTAACTGCATTCTAAATACTTATCCTTCTATCCAAGAGCAGTGTAGGTCTCACCGTTCATCAAAGAAGCACCTCTTTCCAATAGACAGAGACCACTGCAGAAAACTCAACTGGCCCAAATGCAGAGAACAAGGGATAATAAGGTACTGAGGCCCAGCTTTTGCACCTGAAATTCTGGTAACATTGTGAAAGAAGGCCTGAAAGATGGAAAGAGCCAGAGGATGAGGAAATCCATTGTAATATCCTATCACCCAGAAATGACAGGGAATCTTCATGCATGGCACCTCAACAATATTGGTCATTATTTTCTTTCTTTTTTTTTTTTTTTTTTTGGAAAAAGAATTTCTATTGAAATAGAGCTTGCACAGGATTTGTAATTACTTACAGAAAGCTTATTCAAACTTCAGATTATACTTCTGATGAAAATTCCATTACACCATTCTACATTATGTTTTCCAAAGCAAATTATAAAACAAAGTATTCTCTTTTTTAATATTTTTTATTACATATTTTCCTCAATTACATTTCCAATGCTATCCCAAAAGTCCCCCATACCCTCCCCCCTACTTCCCTACCCACCCATTCCCATTTTTTTGGCCCTGGCGTTCCCCTGTACTGGGGCATATACAGTTTGCAAGTCCAATGGGCCTCTCTTTCCAGTGATGGCCGACTAGGCCATCTTTTGATACATATGCAGCTAGAGTCAAGAGCTCCGGGGTACTGGTTAGTTCATAATGTTGTTCCACCTATAGGGTTGCAGATCCCTTTAGCTCCTTGGGTACTTTCTCTAGCTCCTCCATTGGGAGCCCTGTGATCCATCCATTAGCTGACTGTGAGCATCCACTTCTGTGTTTGCTAGGCCCCGGCATAGTCTCACAAGAGACAGCTACATCTGGGTCCTTTCGATAAAATCTTGCTAGTGTATGCAATGGTGTCAGCGTTTGGAAACTGATTATGGGGTGGATCCCTGGATATGGCAGTCTCTAGATGGTCCATCCTTTCGTCTCAGCTCCAAACTTTGTCTCTGTAACTCCTTCCATGGGTGTTTTGTTCCCAATTCTAAGGAGGGGTGGTCATTATTTTCTATAATGGTCTCAGTTGGCTTCAAAGAGAAGTTTCTTTGATGAGGAGTAAGATCTTTACTTATCTGTAGGTATAAGAAGAATACTTAGAATGCAGTTAGGTAATGCTGGTTTAGTAAAGCAGTGGTTGCTAGTTCTTGAGATCTTGGAGATCCGTGACTTTGTAAGCTCTGAGTAGATGTAAATTGAACTTGGGAGTTGCCTCTAATGTACAGCCTATGGCAGGAGTGATGGATTTAGATTTCAGAGTTCAGGTTTTATTTGGGGACTTAGCTTCCTTCTTGTTTGTGCTCTCTTGTTCTCTGTCTCTCGCTCCACCCCATGCCGTTTCTCCCATCATTTCTCTTGCTCTCTCTTATGAAGTCAATTATCTGATTTCCTTATGAAGTAGCCTCCATGGTAAAAATTAATTAATTAATTAATTAAAGGAGCAGCCTGCAGTTACTGGCCAGCAAGATATGTTCTTGCTCCAGATAACTAAATACCGACAGCAACCACATGAATGAGTTTCCAGGGAATCCTCCCATAAGCCAGTCTTGAGATGACTAAGGATGGAACCAAAACCTTGAACAGGGGCTTGAAAGCATATAGTCACATCAGACCCACAGATTGTGAAGTAATAAACACACAACACACACACACACACACACACACACACACACACACACACACACAATCAGAAGGGCATGTAGCTTCTGTTTGATTCCAGGCTTAAGAAAAGTCAATGAAATAAAATATAAAATATTGAAAGCAATATAGCAAAGAAAGAGTAAGAATATCAGAATTCACAAAAGAGACCACAGGAGAGCTGAAAAGCCTGGAGAAGCAGCTTTTCTTTTCTTTAAATCCTTTCTTTAAATTGGTACTGGCATTAGAGGAAAAAGGGAAAGAAAATGCAAAGTAGCACTGTCATATGAGGAAACCTAGAGAAAGATCCATTTAGTGTATGGACATTTGTTATCTCTATGAACAAGTCTTCAAAATTATTGTAACATTTTATAATTCCATCAATATATGAGTATCTGTTTTTACCAATCCTCTTCAATAGCTAGGTGTCATACAAGTTTAAAAAGTTTTTCCTGGTTTTTTGCTTTTTGGAGGGTTTGTTTTTGTTTTTGTTTTTAACAAAATCTCAATCGTTTGATTTTACCGATGAAGATTAGGGAGCCAGATGCTGGGGTGAAAGCCTGCTAGCTCAGAGAGGCAGAGAAAGCATCCAGATGACCTTCCTCCTCATCCAGTGTCCCAGTAGCAATGCCCCTCCCTCATTTCATTTCAAAAAACAAACCAAATGCCCCTCCCCTCTGCTTCCTGTGCATCTCCCTAACCATCCTACTGATTCCCTCTTACTCTCTATGGTCTATTCTTAACACTCCTATGTCTGCTTCCTGTCAACAGGTTGCAAGCTCTGCCTCTTGATCTATACTTGCCTTTATTTAATCCTGTTTACAATAATTAACCAGAAAGCTCTTGGATTAAAGGTGTAGGCTAAGGCTGAGCCATACTCCAAAACATGTATTTGCAATAAGTAACACTATCTTGGGGTTCATAGTGGGATCAATTATCCCACAATGTTTCCCATCTCAAAACTGAAATACCTTGAAGACTCTTTCTAAAAATGATTTTACAAGCCTTGCCTTGGTTGGATTTTCATCAAATAATCTGGAGCCCAAAGCCATAGCTTAGTGCCATGAGCTCCTATTCATTATTAAGTGCAGTGCCCCTCCACCCCCTTGAGAACTTTTATTTAAGTCAGCACACATCAATACATTTTTCTTTTAGATTTTTCTGGTGGTCTGAATCCTATTAATTTTCATCTCTGAGTCAACAAATGATCCCTCATACAGAGATATATCTTTCATGAAAATGTAAGGAGAGCACTGTGACAACTTGGACTGTAGATAAACTACTTATGAGTGGATTTATGGGGTTTCAAACATTCACTTGTCACTGAGTAATGCTCCCTACAGTGAGACTCACAGTCAGAAAAATACATTTCCCTCAGAAACAGGCAGGAGCCACAGGGTGGCCACACTGTTGGATGTTATATAATAAAGCAAAGGCTCTGATCTTGAAGTCATGTTCTTTAAAGATTTTGTCAGTTTAAAAATATTTCAAAGGCAAATGTGTTTTTCTTCATCTATTCCTTATCTTTCTTTAATGACCTTGATCTGAATAAAAGCATTTCTTAGGTTTACTTACTTCAAAACCTCCCTCATTTCTTAAACCGATAATATAGTAAAACTTTAAGAGATATAAAGTTTAAAAAAATGGAAGAAATTCAAAGCTAAACAAAAGAAAAAGGAAAGAAAAGTAAAATGTATACGGAAGTCAACTTATATAAGTCATTTCTTTCCTTACAACATGAGGAATCTGGAAGTCAAAATGATATTATCAGAGTTAACAGCAAGCATCCGTACCAGCCTCCCCCACGCAATCCTTCCAAACCATATTATCTCTTTTTAAAGATCAATATAATAAATTTGAAATTTGTTTTTATTTTTATTTGATACTTTAAATATTACATTTTCATATTCACTATTACAGTATGTTTCCTATAACTTATCTGTTACAAGCTTTTAATCTCTAAAAGCCAGTTACCATAACAAAATATCCTGTGTTCTTAATATTATCTCTTCAACTTTCATAGCATCCTGAAATAAACCTTACTGTCATCATTAGGGCAGGGTGTCAAAGATCAGGTGGCTTACTCTAAAGAAATTCATTGTCCCTCTGTCCTAAAGACTAGAAGCCCAAGGTCAAGGTATCAGCAGACTTTATTTCCTTCTCTTCATCTTCTCCCTGTGCCCTTACAGACTTCCAGGCTTTAACCAGATTTCCTCTTATAAAGGTATCAGTCACATGTGAGGTGCTAGAGACTGACATTGCAGCTATGTACTGGAGACTGGCTGGGAATCTGACACAAAGGGTTCACAGTATCTCCTCTTTTGTTGATGAGAAAGTAAGGGCTCAGAGGCATTAAATCACACCTCAAACATTGCTCAGCTAATGATAATCAGAGCTCAGGCTGTGATCGGAGATAACCCATTACCCTTCCATAAAATTAAGCTTTCCTACTGCCACAGAGCATAAAATGAATCAAGAATATGGAGTCTAAAATCAGTTACTAGAAAGCCAAATGATCAAAAAAAAAAAAAAAACATCAATTTCATAACTGTATTTGTCCAAATAGTTTGCTAGAAAACAATCCAAGTGAATAAACAGAAGACTAAAATTTTTAGTAGAAGAACACAGGCTGGCTCCGTAGCCTGATGGGAAGATTAAGCAATAAGGATCACAGAGCAGAATCAAGGAAAGCCACGCATTCTGAAAAGCATCATAGGTGTGTCCCGTCAGATTATTGCCACAACACTGACAACAACCCCACACTTGTCTGCCTCAGATGATCTATCTCTACCTCTCCGCCTCCAGATCCAGAACCCCTCTTCTTTCTGCCATTGCTGAAGAGTCACAGTCTCGGGATGAAGCCCAGGTTTAGTCCAGCTTGGGCTACATGGATGTTCTGGCCACCAGGAAGCTGGGAAGAGGAAGGGGCCACTGAAGTGGCATCTAGGCTACAAATTAAAGCTAGGAGTGCTAGGATTTGAGACATCAAACTGGCACTTGACCGCAACAATTTTAGCAATGGTTGAAATGGACCACAAGCTATGTGTTTTCTACAGGACCTCCACAAAGGAGGAAGAGTAACAGTTTTGAACTTCATAAAGAACATCAATTATATTGCCAAAATCAGCATAAATATAAGGGGTATGACCCTGAAAGAATATGATATGGAAGCTTTAGTCTATATTTTTAGAATATACAGTTTACAGTCTGAATTCATATCTCTGAGTCTTTTGACTATCCAATAGTCCAGAAATGTGTGTCTTTACGAGTCATGTATAACACCATTAAAAAACGTAATCCCTCTTGAGCAATTCATTCGTTGTTGATATGCATGTGCCAGGTGCTAAAAATGAAACAGTGTAAGACAAGCTTTCCCTGAGGGGAGGTTACAATCTCCTCCTTGAACTTGCGAGTTGTCTCTAATCTATAGCCTATGGCGGGGTTATGGATTTCGATTTCAGAGTTCAGGCTTTACTGGGGGCTTAGCTTCCTTCTTGTTTGTACTCCTGAGATGAGGACCATGACTAGGAAGTAAGGCACAGAGTTCAAGTGCTACAGACGAGATCCAGACAAAAGGCTTAGGAAGGGCCACTGGGGACCTGGGATGGATGGCAGGAACTACATCGGTGTGAATCAAGGAGGCTGCCTTTGAATTTGAACTGTTTCTTTCCACAACCTTGAAGGCTATGGGGATAAGTTAAGGCTGTACACTGAAACCTAACCCATCACAGGACAGTGTTTGAAGGTGAGGCCTTCAGGAAGTGATACATGTAGACAGATCCCTCAATGAGACTGGTGTCACTATAAGAGGAGCCCACTGTGCTCCCTCCGCACCTTCTCCTGTCACGTGTGTCACAGTACAGAACATAGCCATCTATGATCCAGGGAGCCAGCCCTCATCAGAGTCTGACTGTACAAGGACCTTAATCTTGGACCTTTTGAAGTATGTGTTATTTATAATCCACCCAGGTTATGGCACCTTATTAATTTGAGACAGGGTCTCATCTTGTGATTCTGGCTGGCCCAAAACTCACTGTGTTAAGCAAGCTGGCTTCAAATTCACAGAAACCTGCCTGCTTCTGCTCCCTAGCTATGATAACTTTTATTCCAAATCAGGCATGGTGGCATATACCTTTAATCTCAGCATTCAGGAGGCAGAGGCAGAAGCAGGCGGGTCTCTGTAAGTTGGAGGCCACCCTGATCTACATAGTAAACTCTAGGTGAGTAGTTTTCAACCTTCCTGGTGCTCTGACCCATTAATACAGTTCTGCATGTTGTAGTGACCCCAAACCACAAAATTATTTTCATTGCTATCTCAATTTTGCTACTGTTACAAATCCTAGTGTAAATAGATTTGGAGATAGATGTTTGCCAAAGATGCCACAATCCAAAGGTTGAGAACCAGTGCTCTGAGCCATCCAGGGCTGTATAAAGAGATGCTGCCTAAAAGAAACAAACACAGCAAAAAGTGATCGGGATATTTTACTTAACGAGAATACCTTTTAGGTAACATTTTTTTTAAACAAATGTATACACAGGCAAGTTAATGTTCTTCCCAGCTTTGGAGCTCAAGTTTCTTCACCATAACATAAATATATAGACTTAACACTGTGATCTTTGAGGTTCCTTGCTGGTGATGACATTTTCCAAGTCTGCCTCTCAAATCATTTTTTTTAAATATTCAAATTCTCACTCGAATTCAAGACATTCACATTTTTGCAAATTAGGTTATTATCAGTGTAAGGACTCCAGCTGTTGAGATTTTGGTAGATGGCTGATTTCCTGCTGTCTCAAGTGGCTGAGACCATGTCTATGAAATATCAAAACAGCCATTGAGCTCTGGCAAACAGCTCATCAGGCTGATTGAAGGGAGGACAGTCAACTCCCCAGTCTGCAGGGGAACAGTCATCCCTGTTAAAAATGCATCGTCTACCATCTCAAAGTAGATACACGTTTCACCAACTGTGGCTTCACAGTCTGAAAGCCAGAGTCTCAACTTCCTCTCTATTCACATCAAAAGGAAACTGGGTAAATGCATGTATCTTGTAAAGGAGTTTGCAGGCATGATATGCTATCAGGATGCTAGCTTCTATAATGTTGATAATAGTAGTGGTTCTATAAGAAAGTGACCTGAGAGAGTGTACCGTAATTTATAGGACAGAATTCAAAGGCATGTCGTTTGTATGATGCTTGAATGAACTTGTATTATTTGTATGCCTGAGAACTAAATAAAAGAAAATGATCAAGCATGCAAGCCCCCTTTTGAGTGTCATAATGTTATAATAAATTTTAGCATTTCCTTGCTGGAAAAGAAGTTAAATGAAGTCTTGTGCTAGCATCTACTAAATGGGTGATGATAACCCAGTCATCTAGCATGTTGATTTTATTCACTAATGTGTAATGCAGAGATGAAGCTGTCTACAGTGAAGAGTCAGTGAGAGAGACTATGAGCAGATCAGAAAACACAACAGCCTAAAGAGTATATATTATCATATTAGCGGCTGCCTCAGTAATCATGACAGTTTGGACCAGACTTTTGCTTTCCCAAGTTATGAATGGCATAACAAAGTCCTAGACGTTAAGTAAATGGTTTCAGACACTATAAGTAGCCCATGAATGTATTTCCTACTTCTATATTGTATGATTCTGTTTTATACATACATTTGTTTGCGAGGAGTGTAAATGTCCTCTGCATTTCATTTTGTTGTATAGTCAACAAACACAAGTGCAAAAGAAGAAAATTCTGGCTAACAAATCTTTCTTCAGCAAAATGGTTGGTACCTCCTTGGGCAGCAGTAAAGAAAGAGCCATAATGGGGCTGGAGAAATGGCTCAACAGTTAAGAGCTCCGCCTACTCTTCCAGAGGAACCATGTTCAATTCCCAGCATCACACAGCAGCCTTCAACCATCTATAAGCTCTGCTGACAGGCTTCCTTGAGCCCAGGCACACACATGGTGCACAGATGTACATTCTGGCAAGACACTAATACCCATAAAAATAGAATTTAAGTAAGATCGGAAAAGCTGTAAATCCAATTCGCAGTTTCAGATTTTCAAATGTAATTTCCCTGTTTTATTTACCCCTATAAATCTGTTAAATGGGAGAGAGAAAGGATGGAAAAAAGACTCACTTCAAATTTCACAAGCTATATTCTTTATGCTCTCCTTTTCCTCCCTCTGCACCCTACTTCAGCTGTGGCCTTGTAAAATGCCTGTGAATTCTTAACATATGGAACTTTTGTCTCATTTTTCACAGTTCTTGAAAGGACAGTGCACAGGTTGTCACTGTGAATACCAGATGCAAAGACTGGGACTTCAGCCGTTTCCACCATTTAGATGGCAATCATTGGGTTGAGTAGGATTTTGGCTGTTTGTTTTTTGGGGTTTTGTTATTGTTTTGCTTTTGTTTTGTTTTGTTTTGTTTTGTTTTACCATTCCAGGCTGACTTGTTAGCTATTATTCATCCCATAGTATTGAACAATTTAAATTAGATGAAACACAAGATTGAGTCAAATACTTAAATATCAAAATTGGCTCTAGCTGCATATGTAGCAGAATATGGCCTAGTCAGCCATCATTGGGAAGAGAGGCCCCTTGGTCTTGCAAATTTTATATACCTCAGTACAGGAGAACACCAGGGCCAAGAAGTGGGAGTGGGTGGGTAGTGGAGTGGAAGGGGGTGGGGGGACTTTTGGGATAGCATTTGAAATGTAAATGAAGAAAATACCTAAATAAATAAATAAATAAATAAATAAATAAATAAATAAAATTGGCACATGATAGATTCTAAGAAATCACTTGCTTTCTGTGGAAATCATTGTGATATAAAAGTGAGGTGCCTGGACTCTGAACTGATAACTTGGATAAGTCCTGACCCTGCTATTTACTAGTGGACACACACCCAAGTCCACTATCCTTCCTGCTGAGCTTCAACGAAGTATGGATAACAGTGATGTCCAATCATAATGATTATAACATACATAGAATGGGACCTGACATCATGTACGTAATGAGTAAGAGTCTGTAAAATATATTGTAAAGAACTCTTCCAATATCTAAGCCAGACAAAGGAAGTAAAGATGCAGAGGGAACCATGTCAGCCAAGGTTGATCATGGTACTGCCATTTTCCTCATGACTCCATACCAACTTGAGGAGGAAAGAGTTTATTTGGCTTGTAGGTTACAGTCCATAACCCAGGGAAGGCAAGGCAGGAGCTTGAAGTGCAAACCACCATCACAGCAGAACCTGCTCACAGGATTACTTCCGGTGGCTGGCTCAGCTACCTTTCTTATATACCTCATTGTTCACAGTGGGCTGGGCCCTCCCATGTCAATCATTAATCAAGAAAATACCCTGCAAAGCAGGAGTCATAGCTCAATTGTTAAGAACATTTGGAACTCCTGCAGCACCCACGTGATGGTTCACAACCTTCTAGAACTCCAGTTCTGACACCCAGTTCTAGTCTCTTTGGGCACCAGGCATACACGTGATACACATGCATATAGACTTTTGTATACACATATAATAAATGGAAGGAAGGGAGTAAGGAAGGAAGGAAGGAAAGAAGGAAGGAAGAAGGGAGGGAAGGAGGGAGAGAGGGAGGGAGAGAGAGAGAGAGAGAGAGAGAGGGAGGGAAGGAGGGAGGGAGGGAGGGAGAGAGAGGAAGGAAGGAAGGAAGGAAGGAAGGAAGGAAGGAAGGAAGGAAGGAAAGAAAGAAAGAAAGAAAGAAAGAAAGAAAGAAAGAAAGAAAGAAAGAAAGAAAGAAAGAAAGAAAGAAAGAAAGAAAGAAAGAAAGAAATCTACAAACATGCCCCACAGGCCAATTTGATGGAGCCAATTACTCAGTTGAAATTCTTTCTTCTCTGAACAACCTGAAGTCAACTATGGCAACCATACACTACAGAAGAAGGTCTGTCACTGTTGTCCCAGGGCCCAGGGCCCTTGACAACAACAAACATTTGTAGAATGTAAAATTAATGAGTACAGCTCCATCCACTCTTTGGCTGTGAGTGTCTGTATCTATCTGAGTCAGCTATTGGGTGGATCCTCTCAGAGGACAGCCATGCTAAGCTCCTGTCTGCAAGTATAACAGAGAATCATTAATAGTGTCAAGAATTGGTGCTTGCCCATGGGATGGGTCTCAATTTGGGTTGGTTATTGATTCACCATTCATAGGGGTTCATTTAATAGTAAAAATCAAGTCCTAGAATGTGAGTATTATATTGTGAACAAAATCTAGCGTTAGTCTTACTAATTTAATTACAAATAATGTAAGTGGCATTACATATTAATGTAATCGCCCAAGCCACAATAAAGAATTTTTATACTTAAAAAAAAAGGGGGGGGAATGAGTATAAGTTCATTGATGCCTCAGGGTAGTGTTACATTCTTAGGAACCAGTACATACACAGATGCTTGTTAATCATATGAATGAATGAATGATGAATGAATGAAAGCTATGCAATTTATAGAACATCTTATAGTAAAAAAATGTTATTTGTCCTTCTCCTGACCTTTGTAAATTAGCAAAAGCACTAGTTACCCAACTATATAGATGAGAAAGTAATTCCAGAAAGGCCAGAGTAAGTGCTAGGATCAATGAAAGTGTTTTCACTCAAACCCAAACTCTCTTCCCAGGAAGATATACAATGAGCAGGCTTCCCTTATAGATGTGCAAGAGAGGGTCAGGCACCTAGAGCCTCCCTGGCTCAGTGGAGAAGAATATCATCCTGTAGAGCTAGTTAGGGGCAGAACCAGGCTTTAGCCCAGGCTCCCCACAGTCCAGCTCACTGTACTGCTTTGCACACACAGCCTCTTATACCTACCTGGGTATTAATCCAGTTGCCTGGATACAAATACTGAGTTAGACAAATCTGGTTCAAATCAAGTACTTGGCAGACATGTAAAGCCAATTCATTTAATAAACTGGGTACCTATCCACTGGGGAAAGTGTGAGCAATGGGCCCTTATATCTAACCAAAGTGGATGAGGAGGAGGAGGAGGAGGAGGAGGAGGAGATAATGTATCTAGAAATCTTTTTATTTTATTTATTTTTAACTTATTCATTTTATATACTGCCCCACTTCCAGTCACCCCCTCCCACAATTCTTCCCCCCTTCCCCATCCCTTTCTCCTCTGAGTGGGTGGAAGCCCCCCTTGGGTACCCTCACATTCTGGAACATCAAGTCTCTGTGAGGCTAGGCGCATACTTTCTCACTGAGGCCAGACAAGGCGGCCTAGCTAGAAGAACATATTCCATGGACAGGCAACAGCTTTTGGGATAGCCACACCCCCCAGCCCTGACTGCAGTTGTTTGGGACCCACATGAAGACCAAGCCACACATCTGCTACATATGTGCAGGGAGGCCTAGATCCAGCCTGTTGGTTGGTGGTTCAGTCTCTGAGACCCCCAAGAGTCTAGATTAGTTGACTCTAATGGTCTTTTTAAATTTTTTTTATTTTAGTTTTGTATCTAAAATTCTCAACAGTTCTGACTATCTGTCCAATGGCCACTTGATCCAAGATAAGTGCGAACCATTAAGATTCTTAAAACTTCCTTCCTCCAGTTTCACAAAGCTAGCCCAGGCCAGGAATGAAGATGATTTCCCAAGGTTACAGAGTGTACCTTGATTCTGAGCTGATTATTGACTATAATCTTTATTCTGAGCTGGCCATTGGTATCATCTTTATGCTGAGCTTGGAGGGTTTCAGCATACCCATGTACCAGCTCTCTCCCCAACAATGCACACAGTGCCATGCTCCAGCTGCCAAGCCCAGGGATGCCTTCAAGATTGAATCCAGGTCATCAGGCTTTGCAGGGAGGTCCTTTACCCCCTGAGCCACCTCACCAGAGAGTCATTCCATAACTTCCTCCTACTTTTTATTTTGCTCTTTACTACTGAGAGGACTGGGTCATACATTCAATTTTCTCTAAAAATGGTGAGCTCTTGGATTCTGTAGAGTTCCTTGTATTTCCTTAGGAGTGTGCTGATTGCATTTACCCAAGCCATGCACTCCTGTCCCAGTTGAGCAGCACAGATGGGGAAGTGGGTAAAGAGGAGCTCCCTGGGGAAAGCAAACTTAAATGCCAACCGCTGAAATCCCTTCTGTGCAAATCCCAGCACAGAAGCCTAGCACTGGAAAAGGCTGAGATCAAGCCAGGTAGGAACTAATCTCAATAGCTGCACGGACATCTTTTAACAGATGTTACTCGTGGCGTCAGAAGCAATGAGGGGCATCGAAAGTGGCTTCTCCTGAAGAGCTGGAACGAAGCCTAATGGGTATTTTAGGCAACACTGTAATTATAATGATGGTTGCTATTATATGCAGGTGTTCCACATTCTTTATTTCTAAGTCCCACAACGACCCTGTAATAAAGGTGCTGTGATTATTCCACATGCAATATATGTGAAAACCAAGTCTTGGAGAAATTAAAACTATTCAAAATTACGTTGCCTGAGGATCAACAGCTGGAAATTGCTATGTGCCAGACTGCAAACTTGAAACTCTGAAGAATGTGGGCTCTTTCTGCTTACCTCATGACAACTCTTTGTTGTTGTTGTTGTTTGTTGTTAATTTTATTCACTTTACATCCTGACCATGGCCCCACCCTCATAAACACCACTCCTCTCCATTGCCTCAGAGAAGGAGAAGCCCCCCATGTGTTCCACCCTGCCATGGCACATCAAATCACTGCAGGACTGGGCACATCCTCTCCCACTGAGGCCAGAGAAGGCAGTAGAATTAAGGGAAAATGATCTAATGGCAGGTAACAGAGTCAGAGATAGCCCTCACTACAATTGTTAGGGGACTCACATGAAGACCAAGCTGCACATCTGCTATAAATGTGTAGGGGGGCTAGGTTCAGGCCATGTACAATCTTTGTTTGGTGGTCCAGTTTCTGTGAGCCTTCATGGGCCCAGGTTAGTTTACTCTGTAGGGCTTCTTGTAATGTCCTTGACCCCTCTGGCTTCCTCTTTCCTTCCCCTCACTCTTCCACAGGACTTACTTGTTTCAAGGTCTTTGTATGAAAGCATGTGTTAGAACGTTTGCTTGCCCGAATTTAAACTTTTTCTACTGACACTCTTCCAATAGCTCATGCCTCTCTTTTTCCTCCAGGCTTGTCCCTTTTAGTTTTGAAATTCTATCAACACATTCTCTTAAATATTCCAAATATGGGAGACATTTTTTTCTCCAGTCCAAAGATCTCCCTAAGATGTACAACAGCTTGGTAGAGATCTCCAACACAACACACCTCACTCCTTGGATAGAAGGAACCTTATAGGCAAAGCCAAAAAGGCATATATTAGGGCTGATCACTCAGTGTCTTAAGTCTGATCATATTCCCATAAATGTGTGGGATAAACCTGAACCACAGTGGGAAGAACTCACTTTGGGATGACTCAAGGGACCTGCTCCCATAAGCACCATAGGCATCATTTTTAATATATCCTATGATCTTTTATTTCTCAGAACACTGTACATCCTATCAAAGAAGCATAAATTGACTCTGGAGAATTTGGAAACACTAGACCTGCTAGTCACTTGCATTTTCTTTTTGTTTTTTTTTTCAATTAATTAATTTGTTTATTTACTTTACATCCCAAATGCAGCTTCCCCTCCCTCAAAACATAAATCCCCCCAGCTAGCACAGAAGGTTGAAATTTTAAGAAAAAAAATAGAAGGGCACCACTAACATAGGAAACAGGAATTTAAGAAAAGTGGAAGTGGTCAGAGAAAAAAAACACAATCTGGTTTTTATTTATTTATTTATTTATTTATTTATTTATTTATTTATTTATTATAGTTTTATTTCATAATCACAATGATTCTACTCAAAGTACTTGGAAGATCCTTTCAATGCTCCCAAAGTGTTTTGGTTTAGGTTTGTGCATGCCATATATAAACTGGAACTACTAGGCTACAGAATAAAAAATGAGCAGCTTAAATAAACTGTAATTTAAAAGCATATAAGGGAGAAAATAAAATTGCTAAATTATAAAATTTAATAAGAGAGTTTTTAAAAACATAAGACTTTTTTTTAAAAAAAGAAGTTAAAAATAGGAAACAGGCTGCCAAAATAAGTCAGGGAATAAAGACACGTGCCTTTAGGCCTGATAACTGTTCTATCCCCAAGACCCACAAATTGTGCAAATTGTTCTCTGACCCCTGCATGCACATACTGTCACATGCCTACAAACACGTGACAGAGAACAACTTGAAGTACTTGCCTCCACCATCTATAAACTTTTCCCACAACTTCTCCCTCTGATTTTTGAAAAGAATTATTTATTTACTATTTATATATGCATGTGTGTGCTTGCATGAGTTTATATGCATATTTATCTACTGTAGAGTATTTCCTTGTCTAGCCACAGCATATTTTCCTTCTTTTAGCCAATTTTATGTTGATAAATCCTTAAATTTTTCTGTCTCCTGCTTTTGTAATTATTCAAAAAAGAACTTATGCAAATTAAAACAGAATAGTGTGTCAGTTCTGTTTGTGAATATCTTAAACTATAATTTTCATTATAATATTCATTTCTAATTTAATTACACTGAAATTAAAATAGGGGGTGGGGCATCCACAGGCCACTGACTACTCCCAAATTCAATCAGGTTTTGTTACTTTCATTTGATCAGCAGGTTTTTATTCATTTTTAAAGACATATTTTTTTGTATTTAATGTGCATGGACGTTTGCCTAGACGCATGTCTTTTCACGACATCCACACAACAGCTGCAGAGGCCAAAAGAGGATCCTGTGAAACTGGAGTCGCAGACAGTTCTTAGCTGCCCATGTGCATTCCAGGAACTGACTCCGGATCCACTACAACAACAAGTACAGCAAATGCTTTTAACCACTGAGCCATCTCACAAGCCTCATGATTCATTTGGAAGTAATCCTCAGGTATTTTAATTAAACACGCCTTTTGTGTTTATTTATTCTTATTTATTATTTTGTAATATTATGTATTATTTCATATTATTATGTATTATATATTATCTCTCTTAACCAATTAAAATTTCAGGAAGACAGAAAATTGCAGGCTTTGGGCCGCCAAGGTGGCTCAGAGGGGAAAGGTCCTTGCTGCCTTCCTGGTGATCTAACTTTGATCCCTGCAGTCCACATGATGGAAAGAGAGAACTAAGCCAGGCAAGGTGTCCTCTGATGTCCACATGTGTGTATGCACCAAGCATAAGTGCATGTGCCTTAGGGGTCAAATCTGTCTCACTTTCTGTTTTTACAGTTTCATTTTGACACAATCCTCTTCATTCAGTAATCTTACTTTTCATCATTAAAGAAAAAATGATCATCCTTTTATGATTATAGTTCAAATTTTTCATCCTTTCCTAACTTTATACCTATTTAGTCCATGTTCCTAATGGTGATATGAAAATACAACTTTAATTGTACTATAATTGTCAATCTACCTCTTACTTCTGCCCAATTTTGGTTCATGTTTTTGGCTATCAATGTCCAGGACCTACTGCTATCCAGCCCTCACTTGCATTTGAGACTTCTTTAGACATAAGCATCATTCTTGCTGACCCAAGTTTCCAGGAGACAAATTTCAAGTATTTATATGGCCTTTTGACATGAAGAACAAGTCATGACAGCTGTCAGGGAAAGACAAATTGCCACACTGTGGAGACAAGCTGTCCCTTCCACTCTGCAAGTCCAACTTCTCTCTGGCCCCAGTAAAATTCTCCTGACTTTCCTCAAAAAAAAAGAGAAAAAAAACAGAGGGAAGAAGAAAGGAGGAGGAGGAGGAGGAGGAGGAGGAGGAGGAGGAGGAGGAGGAGGAGAAGGAGAAGGAGAAGGAGAAGGAGAAGAAGAAGAAGAAGAAGAAGAAGAAGAAGAAGAAGAAGAAGAAGAAGAAGAAGAAGAAGAAGAAGAAGAAGAGAGAGAGAGAGAGAGAGAGAGAGAGAGAGAGAGAGAGAGAGAGAGAGAGAGAAGCACTGCTAGTTGGAAGCATGGATGGGGTTATAGGGAAAGAACTAAAGCCAATATATGTCAGGATGTCAGGATGTTCCATGCAGCAAAGCAAGCATATTTGGATAGTAATCAGCAGGGTGACTTATTGGACATGAATTTGCCAGTTAGAGAGACTGACCATGGTCTGTATACCACTGAATTTTCTGAGATGCAAGAGACAAGCAGGCATTAGGAAACATGGCCTGACCCTTCACAGATGTTGCTCACTGATGACATCAGTGATGACCCATATGAGATTGTGGGCATGACAGATACCCTAACTAGCACTACCCAAGCAGGTAGGCAATGCAGAGTTGAGCCCAATACAAACAGACCCAAATAGGAGCATTATTACAGAGTTCATCTAGCATAGGTCTTGCCGAAGTTCCCATTCCCAGTGAATAAACAGCAGCCAGCTAGCTGGCAACTGAGTTCTATGAGGATGTCCAGACTGTCAACTGGTCCTCCTCTGTATCTTTTTGTTTTTTAAATGGGTTTTGGTGTATGATGTTTATTTTATTCACAAAGTTTGTTTGGTTTTTGGGTTTGGGTTTTCTTTTATTTTTTTAAAGACTTATTTATTTATTTTGTGTATATATGAGTACACTGTAGCTGTACAGATGGTCATGAGAGGTAAAAGAGAACGGGAAGATAGAAATGTCCTTATTCAGCACAGTATCAGGTAAAATAAACATATACGATGAAAATTTTAAAAAAAACTCCCAAAATGAACATGCTTAATATTGCTGGTTGGGATATAAAATAGTACAGTCACATCAGAAAACAGTGTAGCTGTTTCTCAGAAAGTCAAGCATGTACTTACCAGGTGACCTAGAAATTCTGTCCTCAGGTGTACCTTCAAGAGAAAGGAAATCTCATATGCACACAATATTTTACATATGAAGGCATGTGTGATGGCGCTTGCCTACAATGCCAGTATTCCAGGAGATAAGGCAAAGGGATAAGGATCTGCAGCAAATCTGGAATACATAGGAAATTCAAGGCTGGCCTGAGCAACATATCAAGATCCCATTTCAAAAACTCTAAGCAGGACTGACAAGATCCTTCAGCAAGCAGGAATGCCAAAATTAAGTTCTTAGATCCCGCAAGGTAACAGAAGAGAATGTGCACCTGATGTTTGACCTTTGACTTCCACACATGCACCAAGGCATCCATATGCCTGTTCAAACTCAACATGTATAATCACACACACATACACACACACACATTTACTTATTTATTTAAAACTTAGCAGCATCCTTTATAATAGCAAAGGCAGAAAGAAGCAGCCCACATGGCAATCAACTGATGAATCGATAAGTCAAATACAGAATGTCTACCCATTTGAGTATTAATAATCCCTAAAGTAATGATGTCTGTGGTCATACTCTACTTTCCAATTAATTTTGCTGTAAACTAAAGACTGATCTAAAAAATAAAGTTGATTACAGAGTGAGTTCCAAGACAGCCAGGGCTATACAGAGCAACCCTGTCTCAAAAGCAAACAAACAAATAAGGTCAAGGTATTTTGGCATAGTCTGGGAAGTGCAGCAGTCTTCCCTCATTGGAGAAGCTGCTTCTTACAACAGATGGAGACTACTACCGAAATCTGTAACTAGTTAAAAGGCACAGACTAACTGTTAATGTGGTAGCCCCCAATCCCAATTGATACATCTGCAAGAGAACCCCTACACCTAAGGCGCAAGGAATACCAAGGAAGAAGGAAGATGATAAGAGCCAGAGGACCAGAATGCCTGTTGCTAGATATTGACCCCTAGTCATGAGAAGGAAAAGACACCCATGAACTCTCAACAATGGTATGACAATACCAGTTAACATACCAGTATGTATGGGGGAAATTCCTCAAGGTCCTACCCCTTGATAGAGAATCACAAGTTGTCAGTGGCTACTGAGACAGAATAAGAACCAGTTCCCTCCAAGGACGAACTTGATATGACATAGTTTGTTAACTCCCAAATAGTCAGCCCTAGGCATATGTACATACAGGCCAAGCTCAATGGATTCAGTAGGTTGGTATAGATGTATGTATACATACATATTTATGTACATAGGGAACAGCAATAATTAAAGAAGGGGTCATGAATTTGGGAGGCGAGGTATATGGAAGAAACAGGAGTGGGAGTCAGGTGTGGCAGTAATGTAGCTTCCGTACGCATGTATGAGATTCTGAAAAATTAAAAATAATTTTAAAAATAAAATAGAAGTGTTTGTTATAATTGAGAGACGAGGAATGGCAGATCGAAAGAGAAGAATAAAATGTTAACACTTCATTAGTCATTGTTCTAGTTAATCCAGGCTACAATACCAAAAATACTATAGACTGGGTGGCTTAAGTGACAGAGATTATTTCCCTTTTTGAGGAGAAATAGGAGATTGAGGATCCAACTGGTGTGGCTCCTGGCTAGCAGATGCCCCCTCCCCCCCTTCTCATTATATTGTCACTTAGTAAAGAGGTGAAGCTTAGGGCTGGAAAGGTGGCTCAGTGGTTAAGAGCTCTGGCTACTCTTCCAGAAGACCTGGGTTTGATTCTCAGCACCCACGTGGCAGCTCAAAACCACATAGAACTCCAATTCCAAGAATCCAACACTCTTTTCTAGACTCCTTGAGCATCAGCCATGCATGTGGTACACAAGCATATGCAGGCAAACACACACACACACACACACACACACACACACAAAATAAAATAAAATAAAATAATTATTTTTAAAGGAGGTGAACCCTAGTGCTTGATTCTCTTCTAAGGCCCCTAATTCTATAATGGGATGTCTACTCTCATAACCTCATCAAAACATATTTTTCCTCATGAAGGTCCCAGTCCCTAACACAATCACATCGAGAAGTTGGGCTTCAACACTGGAGATTGTGAAGAGAAGGGCAGTGGGATAGATTTATCTATAAATTACTACTGTCCCAATTGAAACACCAGCTACAATGTGACTGGACCTTGCCAAAACTGCACTAAGAGAAAGGAACTGGATATAGAAGACTACACGGTAAGTGATTCCATTTCTATGAACCATCTAAAATAGGCAAGGTCACTGAGGAAGACTGCAAAGAGTGATTGTTTCTTTTTTTTTTTTTCTGGGTCAGTAGTTTATTGAGAGAAAGATCATTTTCCATTAACATCATAGAAAATAAGTTTGGATTACAGAGCAAGTTTGAATTGTAAAGCAGAGTTCATCACATCACTGCAAGCAGGCAAAGATTTCTCAAAGAAATCCCCTTAATTAAAACAAAATTTCAATTGTACTCAAATTTCTGCAATAACCATTTTTTCCAGTGAACAAATATGGAGGCATGTTCAGCACTACTTCTTCTCAAGAACGTATAAGTCAAACAATGTTCCCAAACATTGCCTACTTATAGAAGTTACTGAAGCTACCTGGTCATTAAAAAGATGCCAAGAAAGAATATGTGAATAGGCACACCATAACCCACTACCCAAGCGTCATTTATCAGATCTAATCTTAAATGATGTTTACCAAATGTCTTAGTTAAGGTTTCCATTGCTGGATGAAACAATCGTGACCAAAGCAACTTGGGAAGGATAGGGTTTATTTCACCTCCCACTTTCAAGTAACAACAGTCCTTCACTGAGAGAAGCCAGGACAGGAACTCAAGCAACACAGGAACTGATGCAGAGGCCATAGAGTGGAGCTGCTTGCTGACTTGTTCCAAATGGCTTGCTCAGCCTGCTTGCTTGTGAAATCCATGGCCACCAGCCCAGGAGTGGTCCTATCCACAAAGGTCCTCCCCATTTGTCACTAACTAAGAAAATGCCCTTTGTACAATCCGATCTTTTTTTTTTTTTTTTCCACAGAGCAAATCTTTCCTTTATTTGAGGGTAGTAAATCCCAAATCCAAGCTTTTGTCTTACCATTGTCCACTTTTAACAATCGATTTTTTAACAAAAACTTTGGGGGGGGGTGGCTAAACAGGTGGTTAAGAACATTGGCTGCTCTTACAGAAGACCAGGTTCAGTTTTCAGTACCCACACAACAGTTCACAATTGTCTGTAACTAATTCCCGGGTGTCTGACACTCTCGCGTAGACATGCATGCAGGCAAAGAACCATTTAATGCTTATTTTAAAAGTTACTTGTTGAAAGTTTTTTTTCATTCCTTATATAATGGGCTGGGGCACACATGCCATACTGCATGTGCGGAGGTCAGGGGACAACTTTGTGGAGCTGATTTTCTCCTTCTACCTTACTTGGGTTCCAGGAGTGGGACTAAGGTTAGTCAGGCCTGTGAAACCAGCACCTTTACCCTAGTCTAGGCCAACTCACTGGCTGAAAAATTGTCCTCTTAACAATTTCAAAGCCTATAATATGGTAACATATAACACATTCCCAATATAATATGCATACACAATAGTAATAAATAAATAAAATATTTTTTAAAAATTAGTTATCTTTCAGGTTAAAAAAAAGAAAACAATGTCTATGGCTTTTTACCACAATAAAATACCATAATTCTTAATTTTTTGTTAAAGGTGCTACTCTGAAAATGTGCCCAAGAAGGTGGATTTTAATTGCAAATTTAAGATAATAAGGGGAAAGGAGAAACTGTGTTTCTCATCATAGGCAGTTGATAAACTCTGACTCATTCATATCTTGGAATATTAAGCAATGAGTATTCACTGCAGCTTTATTCACAATAGCCTAATGTAGAAATAATCAAGGCAATCAACTTACTGTATAAAACAGTATGGTGTATCTATAAACACTGCCCCCACTTACCCCCCGCCATGCCAATCTTCATTGTATCTCCACCCATGGTGGTTCTTTGAGGGACCTATGACAAGAGATATGATGATCCTCATACATGCCTAAGCTCCTTTATTCTCTCCTTCATGAAAAAAGCTATCTCTCGGCCTTGCTTCAACCCTGGAGGAGCACACACTGACTGCTCTGTACTCCAGAGAACAGGCCCAAGAGCAGGCCCATGCAGGAGTGGGACCATTGGAGCACAGGGTTCTGGAGTCCTGGGTTTCCAAGGGTCTAGAGTGTTATTTACCTGCGTGGAGGTCATTGACAAAGAAAAGCAACAATGAGACTCTCAAAACTGTGGAACACAGCAGACCCAGGGAGCTCAAAGCTATAGGTGGTGCCAGATTTAATTAGCCATAGCCCATTGCTTACAGGATCTTGCAATCTCAGCAGTATGACTTGGAGTCTCATCATTTTGTCCCTGTGCAGACCAGTGAACTTAGTGTGGTCTCTCTGAGTGGCTGATTTTATAGGCTGGCTTAGGAGGCAGAACAGCAGAGATGGGCATTAACGGCTGCTTGATAACGCTTCCAGTTGTGCTCCATTAAAGACCCCTGAGGGGGATTCTGAAAGCCAGACTCCATGTGACTGTTGGTGGTTTCAGCAGTTTTATTTCTGGAAGAGGCTGTGTCATTTCTGCTGCTACTCAAGTCATCGGCCTTTCACCCTCTCTCACTCCCTGGGTAAAGGTAGCCGAGGCTGACTTTCTATGGGAGACTGTTCCTCTCAGCTCCTTGCTTTCTGTAAGCTCTCATCTTATTTATGGGATGTCTTTGGATATGAAGCTTTCCTTCAGCAAACACCAATCGTGAAACTGTGATTTCTCCATCAATGCTCTGCTCATCCCAAGTCCTGAACAATGTGGGCAAAGCTCACAACAGATCCCTCCCTCAGACATGTACATTTGCAAAGTCAATGATCAAAAAGCAGAATGGTGTCATTATGTCATAATAAAGATCATGATACATTATTGTATCTCCCCAAATTTTCTTTACATCCCAAACTTACATGGATAGAACATCACTTCTTTGACATTATGTATTTTTGGTACCAATATCTACAGTAATCCTTCCTTCATTTGTTATACTACATTTTATAAAGCTATTTCATTTCATCTCTTCTTTTGTGCCTTTTCTGGTTCTAAAATCAGACATTAATGTATTAAGAGGTCTCCTTCTGTAGTAGTTACTTTTCTGTCACTGTGAAAAAACATCATGACCTAGGCAACTTAAAGAAGAGAGAGTTTATTTCAGCTTATGGTTCCAGAGGGTGAATGTCCCTAATAGCAACATAACAGCAAGCATCAGGCTTGGCCCCAGAAGCAGAAAGCTGAAAGTTCCCAAGCACAAAGCAGAGAGAGAGAGAGAGAGAGAGAGAGAGAGAGAGAGAGAGAGAGAGAGAGAAAGAGAGAGAGAGAGAACTGAACTCAAAACTCATAAAACACTCCCCTTCTTCCAAGCCACTCCCTAAATCTCCCCAAACAGCACCACCAAGGGGGACATTTCTCACTCAAACCACCATATCTACATGATAAAATGTAATGTTATAGAATCAAACAATGGGATTACATGCCTGGATGCTTTCCCAGCAATCATAAAGCTAAGACAAATGGATCATGAGTTCAGTATTAACCTAGGATATATAACAAATGTTGTGCCAGGCCAGGCTACATAGACAGATTTTGTCAAAAGACAAAAAGGCAAATGAATGAATGAATGAATGAATGAATATGTAAATAAATAAATAAATTTTAATGCTATAAATTTCATGTTAATTTATTTAAAAAACAAAATATAATTTTGTAATCTTCTGTTTCTTGTACCCCACTTATTTTCTAAGTTCAATTTAAACACCTACTTTTGGAGGTCTTTTACACGGAGATCTATGGGTGTTAAATTTTCTCAGTCTTTGAGTATTTTCTCTCCGTCTCCAATGGAAATTTGACTGTAAGCATAATTCTTTGAGCACTTAACAATATTTATCCCCATCTCCTGGTCTTCATTGTTTTACCATTAGAGATCTATGGAAAACTTGTTTTTCTTCTAGTTGTACCTTACTTTAAACCTAGATTTTCTTTCTTTCATGCTTTCTCTGTCCTCTTTTAAGCTCTTCTGTAGTCCAAGCAAGCTTCAGATTTGCTGTGTTGCCACAAATGACCTTGAATTCTTGATCCTCTTGCCTCTATCTCCCAACTACTTGAATTATAGGCCTATGTCACCATGCTAGACCCTTGGGCCTACTTGTAGGAAGCAGATGACTGTAAACATGCCTTTGAAGGCCCCTTTCTGGCCCCTTTCTCCCATGTTCTTTCTACTTCCTGAGCCCTGTGATATGAGACCTCTTCTCCACAAAACGACCCTTATCATAATATTCTGTCTCACTGGGACCCAGGAACACTGGGACCAAATGAATGACCAGACTGAAGCCTCCAAGACGTGAGCTAAAACAAAATTTTCTTCCTTTAATTTGATCCTCCATTAAGCTATGACAATTAAAATTGTCAGCACAAAGACAGTAAAGGAGTCATTGAGACTGAATCACTTCCCAAAACTCACAGCTGTACAATTTAAAGGTTCAGTATTCCAAATGCCCAACCATCTCGGCGCACAGACACTGCAATGATTTCCTTAGGTGTTTCACAGGTAACAGTGCGTGTCTATACAGTAGGTGACCTCATGATATACAGAATCATGTAGATCAAAACTTGCTATTGTTGACTTTATTCCTAGTTACATAGAGAAGTTCAGTCTTAAATGACCTTGTATAGATAAATGGATTAAGAAAGAGGCTTTACTTTAGCCATGAACATCAACCTTTGTTCCCCTGAGACTGAGTTTAGAGCACAGGAACATTACAACATCCAGACAGTCTATGACCCAAGAGCAATGTATCAATAGCATCATTTTACTTTTCCTTGTCATGAGAATTACTTGGCTCCAGTGATGAGAGAAGCCCTGGGGAAAAGTACGTTGCAAATGTCCTCCCTAATTACTGACAGTGAATTTTATTAGCACTTTTCTAGTGATAATGCAGAGTCTTAAGCATTTTAATGAAAAGTCATTTTGAGTTCTTTGTGCCAGCTGTTTCTGGTACATTTCATTCTTGGGCCTTTGTGTCAAAAGGTTGGGGCTTCGCTGCAAAGTGTTATCATCAGAATGGAAGTCAAGAGTGAGAACTGAATACAGACACAGGTGAACTGGAAATGAAAAAGGGAACAGGAAACGACTAATTAGATTTCTGAACTCAACATAGATGTCCTCTAAATAGCATATTAACGTAAAACTTCACTGTATTGATTTAGCTGCTCTGATTCTAAGGATGAGTTGCTAAGTGTGTCCCTGGAGGCTCAATTGTGCAGACTATCTTACAGCAATGTTGTATTGAAATGTAACAATAGTCTATGTTCCATTTTTCCTGTTTATAGAAGTTGAAAGCTGGTCCTTCTAAATTACCATTTTAAACTTTATCTATACCTTGGGACTGTGTCAAAAATAACTGGGACTTATCTGGAGTTCAGACAAGCAAATCTGTATTAATTAAATACAACTCCTTGCATTAGTATGGCAACTCATTAATTAAGAGGCCCCAGCATCCAACAGTCCTCAGTGAGCTTGCAGTTGCCCAGCATTAACAACAGGCCACTGGAAGCAGTTTTGAAAATTGTGCATTTCAGGAGAGCTGTGACAGTTATACCATATCAGTAGAGTAGTCAGGAAGGATCAGAGGACCCCATGAAGCCTGGTATTATGGAAGAGAGAAGAAAGTTATGAAAAGCAAGTCTCTGAGAGCTCCCAGGGGTCCAGGTTAATTGACTATGTTGGTCTTCCTGTGGGGTTCGCTTCCCCTTCAGAGCCTTCAATCCTTCCCCCAACTCTTCCATAATTGTCCCTGACCTTGGTCCAAGTTTGGCTGTGAGTATCTGCATCTGTTTCAGTCCACTACTGGGTAGAGCCTCCTGTCATACCTGTCATTTGGAGTCTAGGTTACCTCACTCAGAATATTTTCTAGTTCCATCCATTTGACTTCAAAATTCATGATGTCCTTGTTTTAAATAGCTGAATAGTATTCCATTGTGTAGATGTACCACATTTTCTGTATCCATTCTTCTGTTGAGGGACACCTGTGTTGTTTCTCCTTTCATACTTGTGGTAAAATCCTTGTTGAAAAAATATGTGAGAAAGAAACAGAATCAACCACAGTTATTTTTAGGAATATTATGTTGTAGACATAAAGTGTTAAGTACCTAAGGAGCTGTGCTAACTGCTTAATATGGTGCTAGCGGAGCTCAGAAGAGTCAAAGGGACAACTGTTGGTAATAATGTAAATTAGCCCAGATACTATGAAACTAAGTATGGAAGGTCTTCAAAATATTAAAACTAGAACCACCAAACAGTTCTGCAACACTACTCCTGGGAATATCCACCCAAGCAATGGAAGTTAGCATACAATAGAGAGACACCTGTTTGTTCACATTGTTGACAGAAGCATTTATAACAGTTAAGCTGTAGAATCAACGTAGATGTCCACCACCAGATGAATGAAGAGTGTAAATGTGGGATATAATTCCATTATAGAGGAATGAAAATATGATCTTTGCAAGGCAATGGATGGAACTAGAAAATCTCCGTGTCATACAAGATAAGCCAGCTGCAGGAAGACAAATACTACATGTTTTCTTGTATGCAAATCTAAAAAAAAATTTTAAAGCATGAAAGAAAAGGAACTATTTGGGAAGAAGAAAAGTACCAGTATAGAAGAGGATGAACAATAGAGGGTGATAGGGAAGTGAATGATCAAAGTACTGTATATATGTATATATGTATATATGTATACATGCATATATATATATATGTGTATATATATATGTATGTCAATTTTTTAAAAAATCAGTATGTGCTAGTAAAACATATTAAAAATTCAAATAAATGTGACAGGAAAGAGACATAGTTTTAAAATCTTATTTCAGGGAGGTGACATGGAGTCTAGGGATTCAAGACTGGTTTCACAAGTTACTCAGCTTAGTCAGGCTTATAGAGATGTGTCTAGAGTTGACAGGCAATCATTGCTACGGGCCATAGAACAAAACTCTGTGAAACAGACCTCAGGGAGAAAAAGACACTTTATGTGGGAGAGATATTGGGCACCTGAGTGGAGATTACAATGCTCAAAGGGAGGTCAGCTAACACAAACACTCCTTCAGCCTCGCACTGTGCTGTTAGACAGCCTCAGGCTGGATGGGACTCTCAACACATGCTCATTCCCTGCTTAGTACCTACACTTTGAAACCTCATGCAAACCTAGGTGTCCTTGAAATGATAGCACTCTAAACTTCTCTTAACCTAATTACAGGTAGTGCAGTGCAATTAGGCTAAGAGTATCGTCTTCCTATTGTAATCAGTCTCTAGCCTAGAGGTGTAGATGTTTTTTATTCACCCGTTCTTTGCTTCTTGGTATCTATTTTTAGCCTATGTCTCTGAAACTTCTTTCAGAAAATGGAGCAGAGCTCTCAAATGACTCCCGTATTTTAATGCTTACTTGTTCTCTTCCTTTTAAAAAAAAAAAAAAAAGTCATTTTCATTATACTATCAGAGTAAACCCTCGTGTGCACATACCAATGGATTTAAGACAATGAGCCAAGTGTACTAACTGGCAGCGCTTTTTAACAAATACTCAGAATGAGACAGTACCCTGGGGAGCTTCACAAAGCCAGCTCTTCTATGCCTTGGTGTTTCTGTATAGGGCGCCCTCTGCAGGAATTCCCTCTCATTTGCACTCTGTCTCATTTGCACTCCCTCTCAGGTTAGTTTCGTCTGGCTTTGGAGCAAAGGCCACTTAACATTTGCCTCTTTCTTTTTGTTTGTTTGTTTGGTTGTTTGGTTGGTTGTTTGGTTGGTTGGTTGGTTGGTTGGGTTTTGTTAGTTTTGGTCATTTGTCTTGTTTCGTTTTGCACTGGGCCCTAAGGGAAAAATGAACCACTTTCCAGCTTGGGTCCCTGAAAGATTCAGCCTGCCTACAGGAATATACTCTTGGTTTTTGTTTGTTTGGTTGGTTGGTTTTATTTTGTTTTTTAACTTATGAGCATTTTTCTCATTTGTTATGCCTTAGTTCTTTTTTAACTACTACCACCTACACAGAGGATTCCCAAAGTACAACAAACAATATAATGTTTTCCATACCGTAGAATCTTTAAAAAAAAAAAAAACAAATTTTTTATTAGATATTTTCTTCATTTACATTTCAAATGCTATCCCAAAAGTTCCCTATACCCTCCCCCCGCCTTGCTCTCCAACCCACCCACTTCTGCTTTCTAGCCCTGGCATTCCCCTGTACTGGGGCATATAATCTTTGCAAGACCAAGGGTCTCTCCTCCCAGTGATGGCCGACTAGGCCATCTTCTGCTACATATGCAGCTAGAGACACAAGCTCTGAGGAGGTACTGGTTATTTCATATTGTTGTTCTTCCTGTAGGCTTAGAGGCCCCTTCGGCTCCTTGGGTACTTTCTCCAGCTCCTCCATTGGGGTCCCTGTGATCCATTCAATAGATGACTGTGAGCATCCACTTCTGTATTTGCCAGCCACTGGCATAACGTCACAAGAGAAAGCTATATCAGGGTCATGTCAGCAAAATCTTGCTGGCATATGCAATAGTGTCTGCATTTGGTGGCTGATTATGGTATGGATCCCCAGATGGGGCAGTCTCTGCATGGTCGTTCCTTCCGTCTCAGCTCCAAACTTAGTCTCTGTAACTCCTTCCATGGGTATTTTGCTCCCCATTCTAAGGAGTGAGGTATCCACACTTTGGTCTTCCTTCTTCTTGAGTTTCATGTGTTTTGCAAATTTTATCACACTGTAAAATCTTTATACGAGTTTCCTATCTCAGGACCTTAGATGCCATCCTCCTAGAAAACATACCCAAAAAATTTCTATAAGTATCTCCAGATGATAAATCCTTCCTTCCTTGGTGCAACTCTGGAAATCAGAAGACAATTTATAAGACTCTCCCCAGTACGTGGGTCTCAGGAATCCAACTCAGGTCATCAGGATTGGCCCCAAGCACCTTTCCTCTCTGAGCCATCTTGCCAGCCCCTAAGCACACTTTACAGTCAGTAGCCCCTCCTTACCCACAGGTCTGAGGTTTCAGTTGATCAAGTTCAACCACAACCTGAAAACACAAAATGGAAAACTTCAGGAAAAAAGTCAATTCACTACTTTTAAACTGTGTACTCTTGCAAATAGTGTGACACCTCCCACTGCAGCATTTTGTCACTCAGAAGTGGATCATCACTTTATCCAGCACATTTACTATTCAGCCTTTCATTACTTAGTAGCTCTCTCCATCACAATATGGTCTATCAGGGTAGCACAGTACTTATGTTCAGATCTTACTCAGTCCCCAGGGCAAGAGTGATAACGACCTGAGTTCAGTTCTGCTGATCTGATCTCATAGCATTTGCTTTGAGTGAAAAGGTGAAAGTCTAATAAAGTATTTTGAAAAGCAGCAGTATTCATATAATTTTTATTACATTCTATTATCAGTATTTTATTTTTGTTGCTGTTGATCTGTTACTATGCCTAACTGACATACTAAACATTATACAGATATGCACAATTCTCTAACTCATCCAGTTTCTGGCATCATTTTACTCTTAGAACATATCCCCTGTGAGGAAGGAAGGTGGATGCAAGATTGCCACTGAGGGCAGTTTCCCCATTGGAATCTAAAATTTGCATGTGGGCTCTGAGGGCACTGAGGGACTGAGAATGAGGCGTCCACAGAAATGAAACCATTAAAAGAAAGAGATGGCCCTCAACATATGATGGGTTGTAGCCCAACTAACCAGTTACAAATTGAAAATACTTCCTCCCAAATATCATAACTTATCAATGTAGTTCATTGGACAATGTACTCAATACAGTGTACTGGCTGTTTTCCCCATATGATTGTATAAGTAACTGGCAGCCACACATACTTGGGCAACAGTGAGAATATTGTGGTATATATCAGTAGCCTGGGGAAAAAGCAAAGTTCAATCCAGTTGTATTGAATATGTATCACTTTCGGATCATAGCTGAGAAATTGTAAATCAAGCTGTCATGTCAGATATACATGTGTCTGCTCATTCATTTGAGGCAACTGGTTCACACAACTATGAAGGTTAGTGAATCCAAAACTCAAGGAAGTCCTGCAGGAAAGTACTGAAGTTCAACCCTAAGGCTGTCTGCTGGCAGAGTTCCTTCCTGCCCACAAGAAGTCAGCCTTTACTCTCTTCAGCTCTTCAACTTGTACATGAGATCCACTCACAGGATAGAAGAGAACCCATTTTACTCTAGTTCACTTATTTAAGGATAAATTATGTCAAGAAACACTCTCAGAAAAACATCCAAAAGAGTGTTTAACCAAATACTTGGGCTCTGTGGCCCACCCCACCTAAAATTGACACAAGATTATCTATAATTTGGGTTTTGTCTCTTTGCTTTTAACGACCTCAGCGCCCAGCAGACTTAATTAAAATAGAAGGAGCTGCTGAATGAATGAAGTCCATATACAGAAGCATCCCTGGAGGAGTTGAAGCATCTAGTTCAGTATAGTCTAAGCATTTTCTTTCTTGATTTGTCAGTATAATGTGAAGGCTGCTAAAACAGCAGCAATGTTCTAGGTAGAGTGTAATGGATAACTAATGTACAGGGGAAATGTTAAGAAAAAAAAAATTCCATGAAAAGAAAAACAAAGAACTGGGAGATATAAATGCTTGCCACACACCTGATACCCTAAGTTTCATCTCTGGAAGCTAAGTAAAAATCCAGATGTGGTAGCACACATCTGTAATCCCAAAATTCATATGACAATATTGGATAACAGATACACAGAATCAGCCAGAAGCTCACCTGCACAGTACAATGGCAAAGCAAGAGTCAGCCTCACAAGCCCCTTCCGCTCCACTCGAGCCCCGAGGTACCTTGCCAGCGGAGTCTCGCCCAACACCCGCAAGGGCCCACACAGGATTCCCCACGGGATCCTAAGACCTCTAGTGAGTGGAACACAACTCCTGCCAGGAGTCTGGTTCGAACACCAGATATCTGGATACCCTCCCTGCAAGAACAGAGCTTGCCTGCAGAGAATACTCTGCCCACTCAAACTAAGGAGAGAGCTGCCCTCCCAGGTCTGCTTATAGAGGCTAACAGGGTCACCTGAAGAACAAGCTCTTAACAGAGACAACTATAACAGCTAGCTTCAGAGATTACCAGATGGCGAAAGGCAAACTTAAGAATCCTACTAACAGAAATCAAGACCACTCACCATCATCAGAACGAAGCACTCCCACCCCACCTAGTCCTGGGCACCCCAACACAACCGAAAAGCTAGACCCAGATTTAAAAACATTTCTCATGATGATGATAGAGTACATCAAGAAGGACTTTCATAAGTCACTTAAAGAATTACAGGAGAGCACTGCTAAAGAGTTACAGGCCCTTAAAGAAAAGCAGGAAAACACAACCAAAGAGGTAGAAGTCCTTAAATAAAAACAGGAAAACACATCTAAACAGGTGATGGAAATGAACAAAACCATACTAGAACTAAAAAGGGAAGTAGACACAATAAAGAAAACCCAAAGGGAGGCAAGGCTGGAGATAGAAACCCTAGGAAAGGGTGCAGTTGCTAGTCTCTCCTCCCCAGAAATTCGAGGGCTCACCGATTCATCCCTAAATTTGCAATCTTGACTTTATGAGGCTATCAAACAATTTTCAGAAATGCTAATGAGGCAGCAAAGCAACTTGATATTCAGAACTATTCTCCTCATTAAAAGGTTCTCACAGTTTCTACTCACTAGGCTCTATTTTATCTATTTCACACACCGAGTCTGCCTTGTTGGTTATGACTGTAATAAACACAGCCTGAAGATGGAGCTGCAGAATTCTGAGACATATTATGTTCTACACTTATATGGTAATGACATGTTCAGTATTTTGAAGAGATATAGATAGTAAAAATAATACTTAATCCTATAATTCTGATTATACTCACTACATATTTTATTTATTCAATCATCTGCTCACTCTTTCCTTTGGAAATGTTAAGCACTGTGGTAGGCACTGGAGAGAAAAGACACTATTTATAAAGTACCTTGTTCAGGATGGTAATGGAAACCTTATTTATGATATGTTAGATGTATTTGTTCTCTCCCACGTTTCCAGTCTGTAGACTCCCCAGGATGGATGCTATGTGTACTTCCTGACAGTTCACTTCATTCTTAAAAAATTAGATATTAAGCAAACTCCATTTTAGCTAAGCAATATTTTTATAAGTTTCAAGAAATGGGACACCTGCACTCTATTCATCCTGGGAAACAGACTGGAAATGTGGGAGAGAATAGATGCATCTAACTCATCATCAATAATGTCTTAGTGAATCCTTAGAAAAACCTCTCTGATATTTCTATGTGCAAGAGAAACACATAGTCATAAAGTCTGCCCAAAGTGACAAAGACAGTAGTAGGTGGAAGACCTGTATGTCTGATCTGAAAGCTTTACCTTGAGGAAATGAAGCCAAGATACGGTGAAACTTTGAGAAAACGTGCTAAGCTTTCTACTCTCTCTTCCATTGCTTCCCATGTGCTTCTGAAAGCACTCACTCCACTCCGAGAAGAAATGAAATCATAGTCAAGCTTATAAGGCACTTACACACACACACACACACACACACACACACACACACACACGCACGCACAGGCACAGGCACAGGCACAGGCACACACAGATGCACACACACTGTATAATCTCCAAATAAACCACTAAGCAAGAACTTGAATGTTAATAAGATAATTAGCAGTGATATCATGTGATGAATTTTATTACTGGTAAGAACTACAAAAGTATATCCCACTTTCTCTAGTATACAGTGCAAGCCTAGAAGGGACATAGTTCAACAATTCAAAGCATGAATAAACAACCTTGTTACTGAACCATAATAACTCCTGGCATAAAAAACTAAAAGAAACTCTTTTTTTAAAAAGCAACAAAAACAACCCTGGGGGCTGGGGATATGGCTCAGCAGTCAAAGGCCCCTAATGAGTCAAGAGAACTCATGTCCAATTCCCAGCACCCACAAAACACCTTACAAGTGTCTGTAATTCCAGTTCCAAAAGAACTGGCACCCTTCAGACATACATGCAGGCAAGATTGTCAATGCACATAAAAATAAATAATAAAAAAACTGAGCTATTGCTTCAGCCAAAAAGAACTCTAAAGTTTAAGCTTGGATAAGAAGACATCCTCCCAACTGAATATACATAAAGAAAAAGAGATTCCTTTTAAAGGATTTATGAATGCAATTATGAAGGATAGCACGTCTGAAGTCCATAGTGCAAGCCAGCAGTCTGGACACCGGGATAGAACCAATGTCACAGAGTAGAGTGTGAATGTAGCTGGCAAGCAGATTTTCTCCTTGTGGGGAGGCTAACACTTCCCTCCTGGCTTCCAACTGAATAGATAAAGCAATAGAAAAAGCAACATGTACACAAAGTCCACTAACTTAAATGTTACTCAGATCTAAAAGATATCTCCACATGAAGGGGCTCACAAAATCTCACTCTTCCCTAAGGGTCTATATGTCCTTAATGGTTGAATCATTTTTCCCCATAGTGTAGCCACTAATAAGTTGCCCATAGTCCTGTAACAAATCCTCATTTACTCCTATAAGCAACCCTAATGAAACCCATTAGGTCCAAAGCCAAAAAACAAGGACCACATGAAAATAGAAGAGAAATTAGTTTGGAAGATAAAATGAGTTAGCGGGGAGAAAGGAACCATGTGAATGAACAGTTGTAGTGGCTTCCTGAGACATGTGAGTTACTTGCTTCTTGAGTCTTAACAAGCCTCCCTCTAATGGAACATTTTAACTTAGTGCTTCCTGAGCCTTACTAAGATGGGGTGTTTCAACATGGTGAGAATTGCTAACCTACAGATACCTGCCATTCGACCTGCCATATGAATGGGAATATCTGTTACATAAATTAGCATCTTAGCCATTAAACTTGATCATCACAACTGCAAACATCCTCTCCATTTTCTTGTATTATAGGTTCCCACCTAGGCAGATAGCTCTCCTTGGCACAATTTATGTTTTAATATTTTTTTTCCTCTGCAGCCCCTCCTATCCTAATGCTTCTGTTGTGTGTTTCATCAGAAGCATAAACAAACATGCTTGTGTCTTGCTAGTATGTCAGAATCTATTGAGCCACAATAAACTCAGTAGTTCATAACATATGACAAATTCCATAACATGTGGCAGTTTCAATCTCAGCAATTTGTCAGATAGTCTCACTTTCCTTGAGAATCTGGCCCAAGACCATATGTCACATAGTAAATGCATTTATAAGAGTGTGTGTTTGTATATGTGTGAGAGCATGTGTGTGTGTGTGTGTGTGTGTGTGTGTGTGTGTGTGTGTGTGTGTGTAAGAGAGAGAGAATGTGTGTGTGTGCACATGTGTGTTGCAGAATGGCTATAAGAGGTTAAGAGGCTATCACAGAATCCACAAGGTTTTAGAAGTCCTGAGTATCAGGGAAGATGATAGAAATACAAAGAGAGTCTATATTGATAAGATTGGAAACTGGGACTGTTGCTGAAGAAGCTGCCACAGTCTTGCTGTAAATGGAGGTTGCAGGGTCAGAGCTGCACTGGAGGATCAGGGTAAAGTAAAGAAGACAACTAGGTGTGAATGAACTAATTGGAGGGCCAACAAATAGCGGCTCCAAGACTGGCAAACAGGAAGACTGGCAGATAGTAATTCAAACAGACAGTGACCACACCCAGGTGAAGTCTCTGGGACAGAGTTCTCTGCTTTAGAGCCTTTGATGCCTCCACCAGGTGACCAGATGACAGGTTGGTGGTGACCATCACTATATCAAAGCTAAGTGACCACTGTTGCATTTATTATTATTGTTGTTACTCAAATTGCCCTACTGGTGGCTGCATTTCAAGTTGCTCACCACCTACCAAAATGGTCTGGATTCTCAAATGAAGAACACACACACACACACAACATGCAATATGCAGCTTTCTATTTTAAAATGCCTTAAACAGCTCAATGGCTAGGCTACTCTCAAACTTCCATGTTGCTAACACCTACTCCTCCAATACTCCTAAATTATTAATTACTAAAATCTAAATTCCATCTGTGTTACCCTAGACTCAAACAGGGCCCCCTTGGGGCCGCTCCTCCCCAGCTTTTGCTTCTCCAACCCTCAAGCCTGTTCATTCTCTTTCCCCAGCATTGTGGTCTCTTCTCTCTCCTTGTTCCTTGGCCAGGAACCTCAAGTCCTGCCTCTGTCTCCCTGCCAGCCATTGGCTGCCTGCAAATTTACCAATTATGCTGCTCATCTTGGGCCAGATAGACAAGCCCTCACTTATCTTCAACCATCTTTATCTTGTAAGAAGCCCAGCTCTGGTGGGACCTGGTTTGGTGACCATACTCACAGACACAACCCAGATAAGACTGTACCTTAGCCCAGAATCTGCCGTGAGACTTCCTGGGTTGTTTGGGAACCCAATTAACATAATATAAACAATAAACCAAATCCACAACAGACCACATCTTTATAGGGTCTGTATAAGGGAATTATAGCCTTTTCTTGGTCTGGTGCATCTGATAAGTTCTTGTGCCTGATTTCCCTGGTACTGTTTTTACATGATGATATGCCCCTACAGTTGCAGTTTTCCCTAATACATGTATAGGGTGACATACTTTCTACTTAAAGAAATAAGGCAGTTGTCGGTCAAAGTTATATGTGTGGTACCAGCGAGGTGGTGCCAAATATGTGTCCACCAGGTGCAGAGCCATCCCCTATCCTCAAAATGCAGTAAAACTGCTTACAAACCTTAGATAGAGTAAGGCTCACTCTGAAACACCACCTTCTAGCACAATAGGACTCTGCCTGATCACAACACGGTGCCAGGTACATGTTAGGGATGGGATTGTGCTCTTTCAGTAGATAAGAACTAGGTTCTATTACTTGTGAGGTTTTAAAAATCTGAAAAAGCTTTTACATGTCCAGACTTATCCCTAGCCCTGATGTAGTGAACTGTGAAAAATCATGCCGAGGGAATCTAGGTCGACTCTGCCCAGGAGAGACCGAGTGCTTGTCTCTTGTGATTAACCTGCACACATCTCAGGCGGGCACACATCTGTACTCTCCAGGGGGATTATACTTCAGCCTGATGATCAGATGATGGATGAGCACAGAAGGCTTAGATGGACCAAAGCAAATGCTAAAGTAGAAAGCTCATGATGTCCCATGAGACCAAAGTGAGCTCACAGGGATGAGTTAAGTCAAGAGAAGCTGGGTTTCATCTACAACCCAGAAGCAACAGTCCACATTGAGCTAAAAAGTCACTGGTACCTGTTAAATAAGAAGTACCTTTACATCAAGAATCTTTGGGTAGAGTCTGAGTTCCATTCACAGTTAAAGCCCTAAGTTCCCACAACTTGTTTTCACCTTGTGACTATATCTTACCTGTAAATCCAAGACTAACTGTCTAGGCCTGAAGAATAAATATGATTCACAATGTGACCTTCAGATTCTCTCAGGAATGGTTTACCAGGACAAGTAGTGCAGCAAAATACAAGAGCACAGGCTTTGGCATTCATTGTCAGGCCAGGACTTGAATCCCACTCACAAGTTAAGTTACCCTGGACAGGCAGCTACAATTGCCAAGCCTCTGTTTCTTAATGGGTTTAGTATCTAACCCAAAGGCGTGGTTTGGTTTATTTGGTGAGATTTTTTTTTTAAAGAAGTAATATCAGTACCATTCATCCTCTTTCTGCATCTGTCCCAACTGGCTTCAGTACCAGAAAATCAGCCATACCCTCCAAAGTATCATCACTTAGACGGGAAATTTCTGTTTGGGTTCTCATTGACTCTTAGAGAGTACCACTGTGTTACTCACAAGAGAGTTTTCGAAGCCTGAGCACTCTATTCCTCGCTGAACACTCTATTTCACCTTAGGGCTCTTGGCTGCAAGATGAGATTTCCTACCTTGGTATGATAGGTGAGAAGGAACTTTCCCCTCACAGACAGAGCTGAATATCCAGGGTTGATAGATATCTAGTGGCCACTCTCATGCTGCTGTTTAAATGGCAGCCTGGAGAATCTAACAGTTCTCAAGGTTTCTAATGATAAATTACAATCTTTTAAAGGATCAATATGCAGGGAAGGAGTCGTGACATTAACCACGACTTTTCTCAAAGAGAAAATAGTTCCTCTACTAGTCCAGGTCAATGGGTTCTTCTAGAAATGATCTAAGATCAATTCTTTGTCACAATCTTCTTGTGTCATGGGAACAGCAGTTCAGTCTGCATCCTGACTAAATTATTTCATAATTTACTATGGTATTCAAAGACTTTAAACATCATGTAATTTAACCCAAATCTCCGAGAGAAACAGATTCAGAGAGCACCAAAAGGTAAGACGTAGGGGTAGTGCTGTCAGAGTCAAATGCTTATACCACCAGACACATGGCAAACTGAAAGGATTGAGTTAGCCTGAGCCAGGCTGACTCCATGACAGGCTGCAAACTAGCAGCTCAGGAGACCAGACCTGAGTTTCTACTTCCCAGAATTGGGCAAGTCGGTTACTGGAACAACCACAGGCTTATGTAAAAGGACAATTAGCCAAACTTTCAGCCTAAAAGTCAAGAGGTCAAGAGGTCCCTTCTTTGGCTTGAAGCAAGGATAGTTAATCAGAATCATAGTATTCCCCAAGCCCCAGAGACAGAGCCCACCAGTCAAGATACAGATCACCCACCCCTTCCTAATGTTCCTCTTTGGGGCCTTAAAATTCAATTTTCAAATTTAGTTAGGGGTCCTTCCATCCTGATAGAATTGGACCCCTGCATGCAGAAATAAATGTTCTTTGTTTTTGCATACTATTTGAGTCTGGGGTATCATTCTTCAGCAATTTGTAGACCCTAACAAAACAAGTATTTCTTTTTCTTTTAGGTTTTAGGAGTGTGTTTGTTTGAATGAGACGCCCCTTCCCCCTCATAGTGCTGAGCGTTTGAACCTTTGGTCTGCAGTTGGTGGACTGTTTGAGAAGGCTTAGGAGGTGAGCTTTTGCTGGAGCAGAAGCTTTGGTGTTCATGTGATCCCTCAGCTGTCAGCTTCCAGCTCCCTCCATCAGGACTGCCACGTGCTGCCCTGCTGTCCCCACAGAAATGAATCCTAATCCTATTGAAGTTTGAACCCAAATAAATCCTTCCTTCTATAAGTTACCTCAGTCGTGATATTTTATCACAGCAATCGAAGAGTAACTAATATGTTTTCGTCTTTTGCTGTCATTTTTCGTTGGTCAGTTGGTTCATTCATTTGTTCATTTTGGCATTAAAGATTGAGCCAGGGTCTTGCCCACATTAGTGAGTGCTTTACCACAGAGCTACATAACCAAATCCAAACATCTATTCCCAATATTTCAATACTAAAGTGTAGAAGCCACTACATATTACTAAGGGACTGTGCTTTAAGGACATTCTTTTTTGAGCTGCAGAATATATAGTACACCACTTTCCCTAGCAAGCAGCCTCAATTTAATCTGATAATTTATTGGAATAGAAGAATCTTACATTATCATCACAGACCTACAGAATTAGAGGTCTTTAGCAACATGGGGGGAAAAAAAGATACCTTGACAGATGTGGTGGTTTATGGCTTTAGTCCCAGCATTCAAGAGACAGATGGATATCTATGAATTTGAGGCCAGCCTGGTCTACTTACCAAGTTCTAGTACAACCAGAGCTACATTAAAGAGAGAGAGAGAGAGGAAGAGAGAGAAAGAGAGATGCTGTCTCAGAAACAGAGAGAGAGAGAGAGAGAGAGAGAGAGAGAGAGAGAGAGAGAGAATTTCCTGACCTTAAAAACTTGCTGAAATCTCATAGCTGTTCGGAACAAACGTAAATTATTCTATGGTCATATACTTCAGGGTCTCCAAGTCTTTTAAACCAGGTTTATTTTTCCTGATAAGTAACTGATTGCTGCTGATATTGTTCATGAAAATTCACTCTTATCCTGCCACCTCCATAGAAAGCTTCCTTTTAAAATTCTTCCTCTCTTTTGCCCTTCACGCAAAAATCTTCTAGAAGAAAATTAGTTCTCCCTCATTAACCCAAGTCTATCACCTTAGAATAGAAGGAAGTGACCAAGGTTTGATATGATCACTCCCTTGAGAGATGGAGCAAAAAGAAGATGCCTGTGAATTGTGAACACCCTGTGATAATAATCACCCAGATCCCCGTCTCTAAGCAACGGAGCACAGGGAGTAATTACAGGCTCCTGCTTTCATATTGCATTCAACGATTTTCAAAGCATAACCACATCCTACTGAGACTTTCAGCCATCTCTGGAGGGCAGAAGAACAAGAATTATGATTAATGAGGCCCAGAAAGCCTAAATGATTTTTCCATAGTCACAAAGCTACTGAGTAGTAAGGTTGGGACCAGAATCACAATCTCACATTTCCCCCCAGAAAGCTCAGGATAGAACATGTCTGTGCTGTTCTCAGAAATGCCCTGACCATCCGTCAGCAGTTTAATGAGAGTCAGCTGAAAGCCAGCTGAGAACAAGAACAACATACAAACCCATCACCATCAAGACGAATGAAACAGGCAAGATGGAGAAAGGGCTAGGAAAATGTTCCCAGGTCAAACATATCCAACTCCATGATTTTTACTGAAGGGTAAATTTGAGAAACATTTTGTAAGCTCTTATTGCCTCTGATTGAAAATCAGCTGCTGCTAGTTGATGAAACGTTGTGTCTCCAAAGGTTAAAACTTTCCTGGGTATAGGGGTAAGCTCTAATATAAGTTGAATGAATCCCTATGTGTCTGTTTGAGCTACTGATTTTGTCCTTCTCGAGATCCATTGAGAAAATGTTGGTATTCTTGTCTGTGTCCTCTCCCGTGCCTCAGTAGCCTGGGTATAACTCCTAATCGTGGCCAGGAATCAATCTTATAAAGGTTTCTTCCTGGTTCAGCACAGAGCATAAGCCTCTTGTCCTAAGACAGCAGTTTTAAATTGACCCAATCCTCATTTCACCAGGATACAACAGATTTGACATTTTCCAAGCAGAAGGATTTATTGTTTTAAGACAAAATCAAAACAAAACAAAAATCAATACAGTTTTATTTGCCATTTGATGTGATAAAGTTGCTAAATGATAGCCTCTAGGCTTGGTTCTGACTAATCCAGAACACATCTCAAATACAAAAGACGTGGAGTGTGTCTATGCCCAGCTCTCATCCCTGGTGATCACTGTCACCTGATCCTATCCTTTACCACCTCTACACAGCTTCTGCAGGTCTCTTAACCAACACAATGGATACGTGTGTACCCACCACTAACAGAGCTTATTAGGGTGAAGAGTTAAGGAGTGGCTTCATTCTAACCTACCTATGTCTCTCTGCTTTTTTTTTTTAATTTGAAGCAAGCAATACACTTACAATTTTAAAATAGAAGCCCACCCCCTCCTGTCTTAGTCAGGGTTTGTATTCCTGCACAAAACATCATGACCAAGAAGCAAATTGGGGAGGAAAGGGTTCATTCAGCTTACACTTCCATACTGCTGTTCATCACCAAAGGAAGTCAGGACTGGAACTCACACAGGGAAGGAACCTGGAGGCAGGAGTTAATGCAAGGACCATGGAGGGGTACTGGATTGCTCCCCCTGGTTTGCTCAGCTTGCTTTCTTATGGGATGGCACCACCCACAATGGACCCTCCCACCCTTGGTCACTACTTGAGAAAAATGCCTTACAGCTGGATCTCACCAAGGCATTTCCTCAAGGGAGGCTCCTTCCTCTGTGATAACTCCAGCTTGTGTCAAGTTGACACACAAAACCAGCCAGTACACCTACCTACACCCAACTGCACCCCCTACCCTGCTGAATGCCATAGAAGACAAAAAGTTTATGGACTTTTAAAGTGCTAGAGTCTGCTTTTCTGCAGGTGTTCTAAAAGGGAGGCATAGCTCTGAGTGCTGCTCTCTTCAAGCCGTCAATCACACCCCCTCCTCAAGATGGTAGAATATAGACTAGGACAGGTGGGTGGGAGATCGCTGACACAAAAGGCTGCCTCTGCCTCTCTTTATCTACAAGGCTGCCTTGTCAAGCCCAAAAATAAAAGAGAAATGAACTGTGTGTGCACTGGTTAACTGCAGAAATAACGTCTACCACATTAGTTTTCAATAGTATAATAAGTCCTGGGCACAGTGCCCATCAACAGAGTTCTGTGGACACATTAGGCTGGCCTGACCAGGAACTGCCTGTAGAAGATAGTTGGGTATGCAACACTTTGAGAAGGAAGAGAATAGAAACAAATGAATGAATTCTGTGAATCAGTGTATTTTCTTTCTCATTGCTATGACAAAATACTATACCAAAGGAAATTAACTTAGCAAAGTTTTGGCTAACATTTCAAGGGCACAGAAGGGTACAGTCAGTCTTCCCTTGAAATGTAAACTTTACGTTTCTGCACTCACAGTGAGGAGCTTGAGGCAGCTGGCCATGCCGCCTCAATAAGCAGAAGCAATGAATGCTTCCGCTCAAATCATTTTCTGCTTTTTCTTCAGTCCAGGAACCCAGCCCCTTGCATGGTACATCCCATATTAGGGTAGGTCCTTCTGCTTCAGGTAACATAATCTAGAGAAACCCCTCCCAAATTTAGAAGAAAAAAACCTTTGAGTAAAGAAATATCCTTAAAGAGTAGAACTAAATCTACCTTAAAAAAAAAAAAGAACTAATATTTACAAATCAAGCAGAAATAACTTCAGAGTTATTTGAATGACTATCTGAAGTGAAAACTTCTGGTTTCTTTGGAAAGTCAGTTATGACAAATGATGTTTTGCTGGGGCACACAGGGCAAAGGATGTCTTGGAAAGCAGACACGTGAAAGAATGTTGTCCTGATGCAGACACAGGTGAAAGGATGTTTTTTTTTGTTTTGTTTTGTTTTGTTTTTTTCCATTTTTTATTAGGTATTTCGCTCATTTACATTTGCAATGCTATACCAAAAGTCCCCCATAGCCACCCACCCCCTCTCCCCTACCCACCCACTCCCCTTTTATGGCCCTGGCGTTCCCCTGTACTGGGGCATATAAAGTTTGCGTGTCCAATGGGCCTCTCTTTCCAGTGATGGCCGACTAGGCCATCTTTTGATGCATATGCAGCTAGAGTCAAGAACCTCTCCTGGGCATATATCCAGAAGATGCCCCAACTGGTAAGAAGGACACATGCTCCACTATGTTCATAGCAGCCTTATTTATAATAGCCAGAAGCTGGAAGGAACCCAGATGCCCCTCAACAGAGGAATGGATACAGAAAATGTGGTACATCTACACAATGGAGTACTACTCAGCTATTAAAAAGAATGAATTTATGAAATTCCTAGCCAAATGGATGGACCTGGAGGGCATCATCCTGAGTGAGGTAACACATTCACAAAGGAACTCACACAATATGTACTCACTGATAAGTGGATATTAGCCCAAAACCTAAGATACCCAAGATATAAGATACAATTTCCTAAACACATGAAACTCAAGAAAAATGAAGACTGAAGTGTGAACACTATGCCCCTCCTTAGAAGTGGGAACAAAACACCCTTGGAAGGAGTTACAGAGACAAAGTTTGGAGCTGAGATAAAAGGATGGACCATGTAGGATGTTTTACTATAGCAAACACATGAAAAGACAAATGATGGTCAGAAAGAATTTAAACATGACCCCATAGACAGTGGGGGCTAGAGTATTAATTTGCTTTGCTCCACCTCACTGTTCTTCACTAAGGACATACACGTATTCGTTTCCCTTTTAGTGAGTGCATTGCTGAGCTTAGCCTGTGGTGACGACTTAGAGAGAATCTCACCAAAGAACTTCTTGTGAGGTTCCCGAGGCTTCTTGCTGCTTTCTGGCCTCAGGCTGGTTAGCAAGCCTGTGCTTTCTTCAGGATGGAATTGCCCATGCTGGTTCATGTATGGTGACTGCCAAGTGGACTGGACAGAAGCTACTGATTCATATTTGGAGTTTGCTACTGGACTATACTACTGATATCTTGACAACAACAATTGGACTTGCACCCAAAGAACTATTTCTAAACTATTTTCTATTTCCCCCATGTCCTAATAACTTTTCTTTCCTACTATCTCTGGTGGGTGGTGGGCTAGAGGAGAGGTTGAACCCTTATTAAAGTAGATTGGGAAAAATGTATGCTTACAACTATCCTTATTTTGGGATTACACTGTCAAGAAAAAGAAACAATAAAAGACCCTGAACTATAATTCAAGATTGATAACAATGAGATTTTAAAATATACTTTTACTGGGGCATGGTGGAGTATGCCTTTAATTCCAGCACTCAGAAGACAAAGGCAGGTGAGACTCTGTGAGTTCCAGGCCTGGTCTACAAAGCAAGTTACAGGACAACCAAGGACTGTTACACAGAGAAACCCTGTTTCAAAACACAAAACAAAAAGCAAGCAAACAAGTAAACAAAAAAATAACAGCAAAAAACAAAAGCAAATTATAAAAGAAGAATAAAGTGTGTTGTAATAAGTTTTTAGAAATCTATAATGAAGGAACTGTTCTACTATGGGGGACTTTTGGAATAGCACTGGAAATGTAAATGAAGAAAATACCTAATTTAAAAAAAAGGAATGTTTTATAAAAACAGACAAGAGAATGTATCTAGTACTACAACATACAGAAGTAAAGTGAAAAATCTAGACACCCAATAATTTCTTTGCAGAGTGCCAAATATCTGGAGGCTTAAAAAGACTTGGCAATTACAAAAATATTTTATTCTTTAAAAAAAAAAGTTAAAAACTTATTTAAGGAAAGTAAGAATTCTTGAACTGACCTTCCATAACCAGAAAATATTGAGAATCTTCTCAGAATATCCTCTTTAGAAGACAGCAGGTGTGTACTCAGGATGGAATGAGGAAGGTACTCCCTGTTCCATCTCATGCAAAATCCGACTCCAGTGTTAAGTGGCCACAAGCACCTGTAACTCCAGCTCAGGAGATCCTAAGCCCTCCTCGAGCCTCTGCAGGCACCTACACACACGTGTGCATACACATCAAGACACATACATCAGAACAAAACAATAAAATCTAAAAAGAAACGATAACTAACTTCACCATACAGGTCTACCAAACCTTGGGTTTGAAGTGGGAAGGGAAGAATGTAATAATAAAACAAAGAGCAATAAAATACCTAGAAGTGAATTCATGAATAATATGCATAAAATAACAGTATGAAACTAATCATGAAAAATAATTAACTTAAGGGGTGTCATGGCTTACTTAGATTTTATTTTATTTAAGTGTTCAAAATTACCAAAACATTTGCCCTGGGTCTGTAAATATAGCCAAAACCCTGAAATCCAGCCCATTTTCCAACTGAAGTCACTTTTGGTTTTCCTCCTCATGTCCATAAACGTTAAGAGTGACTTGCTTTCTTTCCAGTGGAATATTTTTTGGGGGCAAAGGGGGAAGGAAGAATGAATGAATAAATGAATGAATGAATTACATGTCTCATTCTGTATGCATTGCAGTTGATGTAGTCCTATACAAGATAGCTTCAGTTATAAAACAGTCGATTCTTTTATGTAACATTAAGAATGAAGAATATTTATTATTTAATCAATATACCTCTATTTCAGAGCTGATAAAACTAGAGAGAGTCCCTTGCCATCAATGATGGATGTTATTGTCCCCAGTGTAGAGAGAACTGAAGGTCATTCAGAAAGTTGAGCAATCTCGCCAATTGCTTCCTTCTATACTCCAGCTTAAAACTGGGTGGATTTTCTATTCCTTCCCATCCTAACCCCATATTTAACAAACAGGTTTTTTTCATTTGTTTCTATCATTTTGAGTATTTTTTTTTGAGACAGGGTCTTATTATGTATATATTGAACTAGCCTTGAACTACTAATTAGAAGTTGACACCCCACTTCTGTAGTGATAATTTTGGTTTCCTTTAAAAACAGAAATATTATAAAAGTATGTTTTCATATTCTTCTCCAATATGGAATATGGGGCTGCTTTAGATTGTCCACAGCAGCTGACTACAATTTGTCTCACGTTCTAGTGGGGGTGTGATTTTTGTCAGCTGCAAATAGTTTCTACAAGTGTGTGACATTTACAAGTCTGGGGACTCTTCAGAGGCTATATAAACGCTAGGGCCCCAAGAGGTTAGGTGGGTTGTTGGTTAGTTAAGTAGTCATGTGCAAAGGATAAAACAAGAAAAAAATTAGATATCCTGACAGCAAAGATCCTAAATATTTAGGCATGGCACTTGCCTCGTAAGGCAATCTTTGATGGAGGAGACTGTTCTTTCTTGTCCAAACTGTTTTATTAGATGGCAGGTGTGAATGCATATATCTTACTCAGGGTAAACCAGGGATTAAATACCTTTTTGGGAAGAAATGTCCAAGAAGGGAAACTCATTGGCTAAACACTCAGGGCCTATCTAGACACCTCATTAGCATAGAGAACTCCGGGTTTTTATGCTATATGACTGATTGTTATGGACCTCTTGATGGGTTGTCATGGTTACCTGTTCCAGATCAAGTAGAGCTTGACAGGAAACTGACCCCACACCTACCACTGTTCTCAATTCTGAGATTCCTGGGGTTGAGCTGGCTCAGCCTTACCAGTTCTTCTGTCTGGTGGCATGGTCCTCTTGCCATACATGAAAGAATCACATTCCCAGTACACTAAAGGACACTATAATGAAGACAAGCAAAGGAAAGGATGGATATTGGAGCAGAGGAGGATATACATTTGCTAACCAATCCCAACCTCTTTGGTTGTAGAGCCTGGCGTCTAAAAGGAGGGATATTCCTAAGGTACTAAGGATGTATGGACTCCCCACCCTGGGACAGATGCTAAGTCATTCCTTGCAGCCACAACCTGGTCTTTACAGGCAACAATATCATCAAGAGTACTCAATAGCCTTACTGTTAAACACAGTGATGCTGAGTCTAGGGGCGACCACACTGTTTGGGGGCCATCATGTAGGGAAAGTGTGGAAAGTATGCTTAACTCTCTCATACTGCTGAGAGTTCTTCAAACTTGGCCTAACATTTGGACAATCTAAGTGTACTTCAGCCAGTACTGATTTAAAAATACCCTTCCCCAGATTCCCCTCAACAGAGGAATGGATACAAAAAATGTGGTACATTTACGCAATGGAGTACTACTCAGCTATTAAAAAGAATGGATTTATGAAATTCCTAGGCAAATGGTTGGACCTGGAGGGCATCATCCTGAGTGAGGTAACACAATCACAAAAGAACTCAAATAATATGTACTCACTGATAAGTGGATATTAGCCCAGAAACTTAGTATAGTGAGATATAAGGTACAATTCTGCAAAACACATGAAACTGAAGAAGAACGAAGACCAAAGTGTGGACACTTTGCCCCTTCTTAGAATTGGAAACAATCACCCATGGAAGGAGTTACAGGGACAAAGTTTGGAGCTGAGACAAAACGATGGACCATCAAGAGACTGCCATATCCAGGGATCCATCCCATAATTAGCCTTCAAACGATGACACCATTGCATACACTAGCAAGCCTTTGTTGCAAGGACTGTGATATAGCTGTCTCTTGTGAGACTAGGCCAGGGCCTAGCAAACACAGAAGTGAATGCTCACAGTCAACTATTGGATGGATCACAGGACCCCCAATGGAGGAGCTAGAGAAAGAACCCAAGGAGCTAAAGGGATCTGCAACTCTATAGGTGGAACAACATTATGAACTAACCAGTACCCCGGAGCTCTTGACTCTAGCTGCATATGTATCACTGGAAAGAGAGGCCCACTGGACATGCAAACTTTATATGCCCCAGTACAGGGGAACGCCAGAGCCAAAAAATGGGAATGGGTGGGTAGGGGAGTGGGGGGGGAGGGTGTGGGAGACTTTTGGAATAGCATTGGAAATGTAATTGAGGAAAATATGTAATAAAAAAATACCCTTCCAAGACTCTGTACTGGGGGAAGAGATCAGACTCTGAAACTCCAGATCTATCTTTCCCACTTCTTGACAGAACTTTTTGGAAGTTGAAAACAACTACTCAAGAGTAAGTAATCCAGATTCTGGCAAAGAAAAACTATACACAGAAAGGAACAGTAGTAATTACCTAAGCCAACCTTGTTTTCTCTCTGGAACTTGATTAGAGAACAATACGAGAATCTAATATTTAAGAGAGAAAGCTCAAGAGTGCCATGCTGGTTATTCTTCACTTGCTCTCACTCTCATTAGCGACCCATTCTCCATTCTTCTCTGCCCTGACATCACTCGTGGTTAGTCTCTGTGAGGCACCACTATGGACCATTACTCTCTGGCTTCTGCCTAGGTTCACAGTAATGAACAGAACAACTAGCAAAAGGCTGAAGATGAAAGAAAGAAATGCCTTGGAACTTATTTCTTCCACATGTCCCACCTCTCCTTCTTACACTCATTTTGGCAACATTGCCCTTCCTCTATAGCTGCCATTATTCTCAGGCAAAGCTTACACAGCTCCGACTTCTATCCAGGCTCCAAGGGCACCATTTCCACAGGCCCACCAATAATAACACCTGCAGGCATTGCCAGTGTCTCTGCCCAAACTTTTGCAAATTGTCTTCTCATCAAAAAGTTGCTTTAAAAAACCCCAGATGAGGGGTTGAGGAGATGGCTCACTAGTTAAGAGCACATATTGCTCTTGCACAGAACCCAGGACCAGTTCCCAGTACCCATCATCCATAATGCCAGCTCTATGAGATCCAACCCCCATCTCCTGACCTTCACAGGCACCAGACATACATGTGGCACATACATATATACATATATACATATATACATACAGTAAAACACTTGCACACAAAATAAAATAATCTATAAAATTTCCAGCTAAGGAATGCAACTGTGGCCTAAACTGATCCAAAAATAAAGAGACAAGGAAAACTCAGCTTATGGTATAGCAAAGTCTTACCACTGAGGCGCTAGATTCACCAGGTCTCCTTATTTAAACTCTACATTACTGATAGCCCCTCTACCACAAAGTAGTACCTTATCTTTTCATTTTCCCTAGACTCCAGGACTGAGCTTACTACATATATGTTTTCCTTATGTTCACATGTCTATTCAATAAGTGCTACATTGTACATTGGGCCTGATAGCACATACTTGTAATCATACATTCTTGAGATTAAGCAGGAGGAGAGTGAGTTTGAGGCCAACCTGTCTTAGTTAGGGTTTTACTGCTGTCAACAGACACCATACCCAAGGTAAGTCTTATATAGGACAACATGTAATTGGGGCTGGCTTACAGGTTGAGAGGTTCAGTCCATTATCATCAAGGTGGGAGCATGGCAGCTTCTAGACAGGCATGGTGCAGGCAGAACTGAGCGTTCTACTTCTTCATCTGAAGGCTGCTAGTGGAAGACTGACTTCCAGGCAGCTGGAACTAGGGTATTAAAGCTCACTCCCACAGTGACACAACTATTCCAACAAGGCCACACCTACTCCAACAGGGCCACAGCTTCTAATAGTACCACTCCTATACTCTAAGCTGCATCACAAGACTCTTTCTTTCTTCCATTTTATCTCATTCTCTTGTTTCCACACCACCTCCTATGGCTGGAAGGTTGACAGGTAGGCACTTACTATTGGTGCTTACTATTGGCCTTCAGAGCTGACACAAATTATGAGAAGGCCACTTCATTGCAGCCTCCATGAGTACTTGTATCCATCAAAAGCAAGAGAAGAACACTCTCTGGACATGGACTCGGCTGTCAACCCAGAGACTCTCCAGAATTACCAAGCAGGAAAAATAAATGGAGTAGAAAAATTATTTATCCCTTTATAAAGGACCTCTCTTACACCCGTTCCTTTGTGACTGACGCAGTACCCTCAACTGATTTTCCTCCTGCGAGGAGAACTTTCCCATCTTATGTCTTCCAGAGAGGATTCCCAGCTCAGAGTCACATTTTTCCCACAGGCTTAAATACCTGACAAGTTGACTAAGCTTTTGAGAGAACCAAACTCCTATGATTCTTTTGTGTCCTGATTTCATTAACATTTTTAAACTCTGCTGTTACTAAATTTTTCTATTCTTGCACCTGTTCGCATATTTTATCTGGAAGGCAACCTGCCACTGAGCATTGACCTGGAAAATGAGAACCCAAAACTAAAAAATAAACTAAGAATCTGGATAAAGCTAAAAATAACTTCAATCACTATTAAGAGATATTCCATCATTTCAGGAGGACTAGCTAACTTCCCAGTTCTTTCTAACTTTAAGAATCTTTCAAAGGCCCTGAGTACTGGTGCATACCTTTAATTCTAGCACTTGGGGGGCTAAGGAAGGTGGGTCTCTGTGAATTCAAGGCCATCCTGGTCTACCTTTCAAATTCCAGGACAAATAGGGCTCATGTATCCCTATTTGATCTCTGTATCAGAGAGAGAGAGAGAGAGAGAGAGAGAGAGAGAGAGAGAGAGAGAGAGAGTTTTTTTTTTTTGCTTAAATGATAAAATTTCATTCTTGGTCCACTTTCAGTTCACCACTGAATGGTGTTCTTCTGTCTCCCAGTGATGGAGGTTGAAGGTACCACTTGTCTCCTTGAAATGTCATCCTCTCCTAGTCTCTGAAGCAAGTTGCCCTGAGACAAGAATATCATTTTCCTTCTAACCATCCCTGTGTTGTTTTGAGGGACTACTAGTTACCCCATGGGCAGGGACTCCTGGTTCGGGCTCTAGGCAGCACAGTTTCTCCAGGAACTATTGCTGTGTAAGAAAGAGTGAGTTTCCCAATATCTCCCCTAGAGACTTCCTGCAGCTTAACTGTGGCACACACTGGAAAACAGCTTATCCAGGCTACTCTACTGCGTCGGGTAAGACAACAACAGTAGAAGCACAACTTCCCAAACCTCCTGGAACATAAACTGAGTGTGATCTAGTTCCTCTAGTCAAATGTGATGGCTTGAGACTTACGTTCAGAGCTGAGTTGGATGGAGAAAGAGACACAGTGTGAGCCATCACATATTTCACATAAATTGGAATTGAGCTGACTTGGTTCCAGAGCAGAGCAGAGCAGCCGCTTCCTGACTGGGTGAAAGCTTAAATGCTGCAGTGTGATTCTGGGTAATGATTCCTGGAAGCTCAGATTAAGTTCTGCGTCTTTGTTGCTTCCAGCAATTCTGTGGTCCATAAATGCTTTTTCTCAAACTTCCCACTGAGGCAAGTGGAACAGATTCTGCCATTTCTGAGTACACTCTCTAAATGATGCCGCACAGTCTCTCCTATGCTCCCGTCTTGCACATTCCAAAATTAGTCCTACAACTGGTAACTCCTTTATGCTTTCTTGTGGCTCGGTTTACCCAAGCTCTATTGTGAACTTGTTCTGCTTCAGATCCTGGGCTGGAACCTGGGCTATTGTCTTTTCCCTTTTAGAGAAACAATAAATTGTGTAGTCACTATTAATCAGAGATAGCTAATCTAATTTTATATAGGAGATGCTTGTGTCTCTAGGGGGCTTAGAGGGAAGATACACATGTTGAGGATGAATACTTGAAAGGCATTTTTCATATTTGTTCTATGTTGTCCACTGAGCACTACTCTGTGCATCTTCTAATTCATGAATCAAGAGTGACAAATGTCCTTAGAGGTGATGGACTTTAATCTACCATGAACCAGAAACATTGCAAATCATAATCAGCCTGTCTTCCATAAAGATTACAAAACACACAAGTTTTCCATTGACTTTACCTGTGTCTTCAAATAGATGCTGTCATTCCTGGCTTACAAAATGCTACCTACAGGCAACTGTTGGGAATGAGAATGCTGTTTATCAAGGGAATTGTGGAGTTAGCAGCATTCCAGCTTTATCTCTCATTCAGCTCTCCATCCAGAGCTTCATGAATATCTGACCTCCCTCATGTCTCTGACATGGCCTCCCTTACTCTGATACTCCATACTGCTCTCCTGCCTTGTTAATATCCTGCCTATCCACCATGGCCCAGCTAAAATGCTACCTGTACTACAAATCTTCAATCACTATAAGTGAAAGCAATTCATTCCACATCTCTACAGTATACTATTGGCATTTACAGATGTCTATGTTATTCACTTTGACCACTTGCAAACCACCCTGGACATCCAGACCATGAACTAACTTGAGTTTTTATTGGCGCAGACTGTGATTCACAGCTACTGTAAGGAGAATGTCAATGATCTAACCAAATGGTGAGGCGTGGTAAAATGAAGTCCCCAGGAAAGAAGATGGTGGATCATGCCCCTGTTCCCACCTCCATCTTCACTCTATCTTATGAAAAAGAAAAGAATAAGCTGGGTGTGGTGGCGCACACCTTTAATGCCAGCACTTGGGAGGCAGAGGCAGGTGGATTTCTGGGTTCGAGGCCAGCCTGGTCTACAGAGTGAGTTCCAGGATAGCCAGGATCACACAGAGAAACCCTGTCTCAAAAAACAAAAAAACAAACAAAAAAGAAAAAGAAAGAAAGAAAAGAAAAGAGTAGTCATGCATTCATTCTAGTTCCTCAACTTCATCTGAAGGGTCTAGGGGCATCAGAAGGTGGGAGTCATAAAAATAATATAAGCAGAAAAGAAGGATGTAGAGACAATAACCAAGAACTAAGAAAGCAAGACTGGAGCAGGGTTAGCTATACTCAGGCTCCACTTGTCAATTAAAAGTTGATGGTCAATGACCAGAGAACTGATTAGGCCCCCAAGGGTCAGCCATCCTTATTTCCATACTTCTTTATACATGCACTTATCCAGCCTGATTAGTCACAATATTTCCCTTATGTTTATTTGTTTCTTACTTCAATGTGTGTGATATGATGCTATATAGGACACTCAAATGCAGAGGTCCCAAAGGTCTCAGCAGTTGCTTTAAAAAAAAATGTAGCTACCCACTAGGATCCACTAGCATGCCTCTCCTTGCAGCATCACCCTGGAACCCTAAAGTTCTACCTTCTCTCTTCTAAATGGCCAAGGACTCATCCTGGTGGTCCTTGTATTTGTATCACAGCCATAGGTCAAAGCAAGTTTTATAGAGATAGCGGAGTGTTTCACCTGAGATGTTTTCACAGAGATGGACCACTGGACCATGTTGGTTAGGGGCATGAACGAAATCAAACTCAAGTGATCTGCAAGGCTTTCCCCTTGAGGCTTTTAGACACAGAATTAGAGAAAATTCAACCTCATTTTGATGACTGGAGTAAAACATAATGACACTTCAGAGCTTACAGCTTGTTTTCCTACCATCTGGGAAGTCAGTGAAATAGAATAATAAAAATAATGGCAATAATTCTAACACTTAGCAAGAGCTTTTTCTGTGTCAGACCCTGTGCTGAGCCTCCAGAACTCACGTGGTCCTTACAACAACCCCAGAGGTTAGTGAGCTGCTCACTCTCGTCTCAAGATGAAGAAATGGACACAATAAGCTTAAATAATTTGTTCAACATCACACAATTTATAAGGAAGTTAATTTTCCTTCAACTTTTGAAAGGTTTGGTTCCAGACCTTATCACCTCAATTATTAATATATCTGTGTCAGAGCTAGAAAGCAGAATATATCAAAAAGTTGGAAAAAAGAAGCCTGGTCACATTTTAATACCATTTCCAATCACTCCAAAAGACAAGTTGTAACAACGCTGTACAATGCAGCTTTGTTTCATAAAAATTTGTTTCTACCTCGCAACTCAACAGTGGTTAACATGAAAATGTCTTCCAAAGCGTGTAGTGTGCTAATCACCCATACCTTCCTTTCAACCTACTCTGCCCTCTCCACTAGGTGGCCATGATGATATTAAACCCCCCCAAAAAAATGCATCTTTAAAACCCTCTAAATAATCCTCCTCCCCTCAAAGGAAGTCCAGAGGAGCAGAAGATCCTGTAGGCTCTAGAGTCTTACTCTTTCTTTCTATTACTGTTCCCCGGGTCCATTCCCACAGTGCTTTACAAGAGGGAAGGAAATATATTCCTAGACCACCCCATCCCCGAGCTTCTGCTACCACCTTTGTCAAAGTTTTCCCCAACTATTCACAAGTGGCCATCATTGTTGGAGTCTGCTTTGGTCTGGCTACTTTGGCTGGCCTTTACTATTCCCCATCCCAGAGGCAGCACACCACGATATGGATTTCAGGACTTCAGCACAGCCTCAATGGAGTGCTTACATAGCTGATTCCCAAACACTTCCATGTCATTTTTGTCCACTGGGCTCCAACTACCCTGAATATCATCTGGGAAATATCTGCATAGTGTCTAGAACAGCCATTGCTCAGCATGTGGTTCGTTTCCTTCCTAGAGTCCTCTCTTACTCCCCTGGTAACTCTACTGTAGAAGGGCTGATGTCCTCACTCTGCTTTTGTAAACAGACTGCTTGGCAGATGCTCTACATCATCTACCCTGTGACACATCTGACAAATATTGAGCCTCTGACAAGAATAGTTTCAAATCCCAATGCTCAGCATTATATATGAGTACTATGCTGGGATCTGGGTTTGTGCTGTGGGTGAGTAACAAAGAGTGCAGCAGTAAAGAAGGTAGACCTCCAGAGGTTGGCAACCTAACCCTAAGCACGCTATAAAAAGGACCAGCTCACAAGCAAGCTGTTCTAGAAGCGCTATTCCACCTTCATAGCAATTCTATTTGTGTCAGCAAAAGAAGGAGGATGGAGCTTTCCACTCTGCTGCAATTGGAACCATCATCCCTCAATTACAATAAGTGCAGTTTGATCTTTTTGTAAGCAAAAGGAATATTGTTTGAAAGATATGCTCCTCTTCTTAGAATTTTCTCTGAAGAAACTGCTGTGCTCCTGGGCCATAGGCTTCATACTACAGAGGCATGGTATCTACACTCCAAAAGGGCAAGAATTCTAGTTCTCCTCTGTAATGTTCTAAGAAATTTAAGGAGTCTAGATAATTATTTGGATAAACTGAAACCAAGAAGACTAATGTATTAGAGTCTCATTACCATGATGCATATCTGAGAGAACTAATTTGGAAGGAGGAGGGATTTATGTGGACTCGTGGTTTCAGTGCATGGTCAGCCAGCCCTGCCATTTCCAGGCTGTGGTGAGGGAGAACATCATCCTAGAAGAATATGATAGACCAAAGCTGCTCACTGCAAGCAGCCAGAAAGCAGAGAGAGACAGACAGGAAGAGGGGAGAGAAATATAAAGCCTCAAGCACATGCCTCCAGTGAGTCCCTTCCTCCAACTTGGTTTCACCTACTAAAAATTTACAGCACCTTCTAAAACAAAACCATGAAGGGGAACAAAGCCTTCAACACACAAGCCTGTGAGGGTCGTCCCCTATTCAAACAACCAACCCCTTTTCATATGCCCATCATCTGAAGAGCTGGCTCTTGTCAGAAGCCATGCTGACATTTTGGCACCCATTTGACAGACAGAGCAACATAAGACCTTGACTATACCCATCAAGACCTTGATCATGGGAGAAATGCTTTACTCAATCCCATTTTCTATGGCAAGCTGTATAACTGGTATGCTGTGCTGGACCCCCTCAATCTTACCCGTAAGATTCAATGTTTTGGATCTTAAAATGGCTTTTAAAATTGAGGATAAACAAACCCAAGTTATGGAATATATTTGCTAAGAGCAACTGTGACTTTTTAAAAGCATGTCTATTCATAAACTCAATGCAACCATCGCAGTGTGATAGAAAGGCATATTTAAGTAAAACCCTTTTACCTTGCTATTTCTGTAGCAATCCTGCAGCAGAAGTCCTCAGCTGTCATCCTAACTGGACATAAAGATCTTTCCCAAGCTTTTTACAGAGCCCCTGTTCTGCACATCTGCATTTCAAGACTAACGCATGGTTTTGAAGTTTAGAGACCTTTTAGTCTTTCCACTTTGTGTCTCTAAGTCCATCCCTTAAGGGCTTATTGTATCACAGTATGGACATTCTGTGATTCTGGTGATTGTCACTTCTAATATACCAACACAAAGATCCACAGAATGCTTGAAGAGGTTCACAGTCCTGCTGATGTTTCTGTACCACAGAGCTGACTTCTGGAGGAAATAGCACCACTTCAGAATGAAGGATCATCTTCAGGACCATCCCACAGCATAAAAAAGTCTTCTATTTCAGGCTACTTTTAGTGTCTCATATCATCCCTTCTCCCCTCCTTCACCCACAGCAGTTTTGAGTGCCGCAGTTTCCTGTGTTTCTAATTCTCTTGTGTATGGCTTTTATACATTCTCATAAGCACTGATATTGGAATGCCCTCATCATATCTGTGTCTTCGATAAGTAAATATCAGCTCTTTCAGTAATGATTTCTCAATGCACTTCCTTCTGTGTCATCTTAGGCTGTATAATGTGGCTCTGCCACAAAACCATAATTATCAGTTAAATGTTAGGTAAAAAATCCAAATGGAGCCAGCATCCCTATTCTACTGATCTAGGACTGGAATTATATGATTCTCAGTTGAGCTAAATGTTCCCCAGTATATAGTTTGCTTCCTATCAGTATAATAAAACTCCGACCAAAATCAGCCTGGAGAGGAAAGCATTTATTTAGCTTACAGCTTACAGTCTATCAAGGGAAGCCAGGGCCAAAACTCAAGACAGGAGCTTAAAGCAGAGACCATGGAGGGAAGCTGTTTACTGGCTTTGCTCCCCTGACTTGCTCGGCTTGCTTTCTTATACAGCTCAGGACTGCTTGCCCTAGGGGTGACATCACCCCTAGTAGGCTAGGCCCTCTCTCAGGCCAATCTGACGGAGGGATTTTCTTAGTTGAGATCCCCTTATCCTATATGACTCTAGCTCACTGTAGAAATCCTAAAACCCAGCAACACAATGGATGACAACAGCGTAGGGAATTCTTGAGCAAGGTCATACAGAATAGGAAAAAGATCTTTTCTGGAGTCAGACATTCAAAGCTTTAAATCCCACCCACAAAAGTTGTGTGGTACTAAACAAGTGCTTTATCCTCTTGGGTCTCAGTTTATTCGTCTATATACTGGAAGAAATCATTGCTGCTTAGCATTGTTGTCTTAGACATAGGAGTCCATGCCCCAAGAATCCTAGGTTCTATTCCTTTAAATCCTCATGTCAGTATCTGCCTCACTGAGGTCATTATAATTGGTAGAATAACTGTAATTAGTGATGTAACTATAAAGGATGCGTCAGGTTTAAACATTCCAAAATAAAGCTAAAACTATACAAACTATGGCTAAGAAACAACAAACATTAATGAAAATGAATGGAAAAGCACATAATAGTAGATAGATACAAACTATGGCTCAGCAGGTAAAGCACTTATTTGTGCAAGCCTGTGATTTGAGTCTCATCCGTGGATCCCATAGAGGAAAGAGAGAACCAGAGAACCAATTCACAAAGATGTCCTCACCCACATGTGAACATGAAACACACACACAGAGAGAGAGAGAGATAGAGATAGGTAGATAGATAGATAGATAGATAGATAGATAGATAGATAGATAGATAGATAGATAGATGTTGTTTTCTTTATTACCAAACATACAACTATATCCAATTGGAGTGGCCAGGAGAACGGATCTTTTCTCCACAATTTAAACAGGATTATCATATAACCCTACAATTACACTCTTAGGTGTATACCCAAAAGACTGAAAGGAGAGAAAGAAGTATGTGTGCATGTGTGATCACATCAGGCCTATATACAATACCTAAAATAGAAACAACAAACATTAATGAAAAATGAATGGACAAAGGAATATTTGGCATGAGGTACTGGCACATGCTGCAACACAGATGAACATCTGAAACATTTTGCAGAGTGAAAAAGGTATACCAAAACATCCCCCATCAGTAGTTCCATTTATATGGTGTATCCAGAGTAGATAAAACCATAGAGGCAGAAAATAGATGGATGTTAGCCAGAGGCTGATAGTAGGAAGGAAGGGAGAAACCTACTTTATAGGTAAAGGGTTTTCCTTGCCAGGAATGGAAATAGATGCAGCAGTTGCTCTCTCAGACACACTTGTCAGTTTTCACATGTGCTGTGCACAACAGTCCCCACACTAGGATCTGCCACATCCACTCCTACCTTTTACCTATTCTCCCAAAGGAAAGCCTCAGAGAGCTTCGCACCCAGTAGGATAAGCCTGGGTTATGTGTTTCCTTGGCAGCCATGCTTCCCTTCACGGTAGCTATTAGTCTCACAACCAACCGGAGACCGGGACCGTGTTTTATGTTTGTCTTTTCATAGTCTAGCACCATAAACCATAACTTTTTTGAAAGAACAAACGAATAGTTAGTGAGAGACACCAGGATATGTATACCAGTATAAAATATACAATTCTTTGACAGTTTGTTGTTGTTATTTTCTTTATCATTCTTTCCTCTGGTTGACTGTAATTGGCAGATGTGTAACTGTGGGTCTTTTACTCCCTGGTACACCCAGGAAAAAAGTTGTCTCAAAGGAGAGGCCCTTGGTCTTGCAAAGATCATATGCCCCAGTAAAGGGGAATGCCAGGACCAGGAAGCCTGCAGGAGTGGGTGGGTTGGGGAGCAGGGCAGGAAGGTGTAAGGGACTTTTGGGATAGTATTTGAAATGTAAATGAAGAAAATATCTAATTAAAAAAAAATCAAAGAAAAAAAAGTTGTCCCAAGATTTGCAAAGGGTAAGGAGTAGCTGTCACTTTTAATCCATGAAAGTAATGTGATATTAGCATAGCTCCCCAATACTTTAGTGACAATGGGTTCCTCTGTCTCAGGAATTACACAAGAACCTGTAAAAATAAGCTTCAGAAAGAACAAAGAACTGACCTCTATCCTTTCACACATACGCCCCCTAGTGCCAAGAACTAGCAAATATGCTAAAGTAGAAAATTAAATCTAGATAAAGCTATTTCACCAGCCTCTTTAAAAATGAACTGTAATCACCCACAATACAGAAGAAGACTGACTGTGTGAGTGTGCCGAGTGCATTCTCTTTCATTTATGACACCCAAACTTCACTAGCAGTGCCCGGAGCTTCCGGTCATTCCAAGCAACTGTGCCAACCTTAGCCTTTGTTCCTTATGGTATCTAGTTTAGGCAATTTCATGTGTGTGTGTGTGTGTGTGTGTGTGTGTGTGTGTGTGTGTGTGTGTGTGTGTGTGGTGTGTGTGTGTGTGTGTGTGTGTGTGTGTGTGTGTGTGTGTGTGTGTTGTGTGGTGTGTGTGTGTGTGTGTGTGTGTGTGTGTGTGTATGTGTAAATGTCTCTGATGTTCCTAGTATTATGTCTTTTTAGGTTTGAGGATTGAAGAGAGGCATCTCTGTGGTTAGTTTTATAAGGTGGATTCATGTATCATTTTACAAAGCTCATTACATTTATAAAACCTCTCTGGGATATTCACATGCTTGTGGTACAATGTGCTGTATGTCTTTTTTTTCAATTTTTTATTTTTTATATTTTCTTTTTATATTTTTTACATATATTTTATTTTTTATTTTTCATTATATTTATTTTTAAATATATTTTATTTATATATTATATATTTTCTTTTTATATTTTTTCTATTTATATTTTTATTTTATATATTTTAATATTTTCTTCATTTACATTTCAAATGCTATCCACAAAGTCTCCTATACCCTCACCCCCACCCCCACCCTGCTCCATTACCCACTCAATCCTACTTCTTGGCCCTGGCATTCCCCTGTACTGGGGCATATAAAGTTTGCAAGATCAAGGGGCCTCTCTTCCCAGTGATGGCCGACTAGGCCATCTTTTGCTACATATGCAGCTAGAGACATGAGCTCTGGGGGTACTGGCTAGTTCATATTGTTGTTCCACCTATAGAGTTGCAGACCCCTTCAGCTCCTTGGGTACTTTCTCTAGCTCTCTCCCTTGGGGGACCCGTGTTCCATCAAATAGGTGACTGTGAGCATCCACTTCTGTATTTGCCAGGCACTGGCATAGCCTCACTGAGACAGCTATATCAGGGTCCTTTCAGCAAAATCTTGCTGGTGTATGCAATAGTATCTGCGTTTGGTGGCTGATTATGGGATGAATCCCCGGGTGGGGCAGTCTCTGGATGGTCCATCCTTTCATCTCAGCTCCAAACTTTGTCTCTGTAACTCCTTCCATGGGTATTTTGTTCCCTATTGTAAGGAGGAATGAAGTATCCACACTTTGGTCTTCCTTCTTGATTTTCTTGTGTTTGCAAATTGTATCTTGGGTATTCTAAGTTTCTGGGCTAATATCCACTTATCACTGAGTGCATATCATGTGTGTTCTTTTGTGATTGGGTTACCTCACTAAGGATGATATCCTCCTGATGCATCCATTTGCCCAAGAATTTCATAAATTCATTGTTTTTAATAGCTGAGTAGTACTCCATTGTGTAAATGTACCACATTTTCTGTATCCATTCCTCTGTTGAGGGGCATCTGGGTTCTTTCTAGCTTCTGGCTATTATAAATGAGGCTGCTATGAACATAGTGGAGCATGTGTCCTTATTACCAGTTGGAACATCTTCTGGGTATATGCCCAGGAGAGGTATTGCTGGATCTTCCAGTAGTACTATGTCCAATTTTCTGAGGAACCGCCAGACTGATTTCCAGACTGGTTGTACAAGCTTGCAATCCCACCAGCAATGGAGAAGTGTTCCTCTTTCTCCACATCCTTGCCAGCATCTGCTGTCTCCTGAAATTCTGATCCTAGCCATTCTGACTAATGTGAGGTAGAATCTCAGGGGTGTTTTGATTTGCATTTCCCTGATGATTAAGGATGTTGGACATTTTTTCAAGTGTTTCTCAGTCCTTCGGTGTTCCTCACTTGAGAATTCTTTGTTTACATCTGTACCCCATTTTTAATGGGGTTATTTGAATTTCTGGAGTTGAACTTCTTGAGCTCTTTGTATATATTGGATATTAGTCCCCTGTCAGATTTAGGATTGGTAAAAATTCTTTCCCAATCTGTTGGTGGCCTTTTTGTCTTATTGACAGTATCTTTTGCCCTACAGAAGCTTTGCAATTTTGTGAGGTCCCATTTGTCCATTCTTGATCTTACAGCACAGGCCATTGTTGTTCTGTTTAGGAATTTTTTCCCCTGTGCCCATATCTTCGAGGGTTTACCCCACTTTCTCCTCTATAAATTTCAGTGTCTCTGGTTTTATGTGGAGTTCTTTGATCCACTTAGACTTGAGCTTTGTGTACGAGGAGATAAGAATGGATAAATTCGCATTCTTCTACATGATAACCGCCATTTGAGCCAGCATTATTTGTTGAAAATTCTGTCTTTTTAACACTGGATGGTTTTAGCTCCCTTGTCAAAGATCAGGTAACCATAGGTGTGTGGATTTATTTCTGGGTCTTCAATTCTATTCCATTGATCTACCTGTCTGTCACTGTACCAGTACCATGTAGTTTTTATCACTATTGCTCTGTAGTACAGCTTGAGGTCAGGCATGGTGATTCCCTCAGATTCTTTTATTGTTGAGAATAGATTTTGCTATCCTATGTTTTTTTTTTTGTTATTCCAGATGAATTTGCAAATTGCCCTTTCTAATTCACTGAAGAATTGAGTTGGAATTTTGATGGGGATTGCATTGAATCTGTAAATTGCTTTCAGCAGGATACCTATTTTTACTATGTTAATCCTGCCAATCCATGAACATGGGAAATCTTTCCATCTTCAATTTCTTTCTTCAGAGACTTGAAGTTCTTGTCATACAGATCTTTCACTTCCTTAGTTAGAGTCACACCAAGGTATTTTATATTATTTGTGACTATTGTGAAGGGTGTTGTTTCCCTAATTTCTTTCTCAGCCTGTTTATCCTTTGTGTAGAGAAAGGCCACTGGTTTGTTTGAGTTAATTTTATATCCAGCTACTGCACTGAAGCTGTTTATCAGGTTTAGGAGTTCTCTGGTGGTATTTTTAGGGTCACTTATATATACTATCATATCATCTGCAAATAGTGATATTTTGATTACTTCCTTTCCAATTTGTATCCCCTTGATCTCCTTTTGTTGTTCAATTGCTCTGGCTAGGACTTCAAGTATTATAATGAATAGGTAGGGAGAAAGTGGGAAGCCTTGTCTAGTCCCTGAATTTAGTGGGATTGCTTCCAACTTCTCTCGATTTACTTTGATGTTGGCTACTGATTTGCTGTATATTGCTTTTATTATGTTTAGATATGGGTCTTGAATTCCTGATCTTTCCATGACTTTTATTATGAATGGGTGTTGGATTTTAGCAAATGCTTTCTCAGTATCTAAGGAGATGATCATGTGATTTTTGTCTTTGAGTTTGTTTATATAGTGGATTACGTTGATGGATTTCCGTATATTAAACCATCCCTGCATCCCTGGGATGAAGCCTACTTGGTCTTGATGGATGATCGTTTTGATGTGTTCTTGGATTCGGTTTGTGAGGATTTTATTGAGTATTTTTACATCAATATTCATAAGGGAAATTGGTCTGAAGTTCTCTTTCTTTGTTGGATCTTTGTGTGGTTTAGGTATGAGAGTAATTGTGGCTTCATAGAATGAATTGGGTAGAGTACCTTCTGTTTCTATTTTGTGGAATAGTTTGTGAAGAACTGGAATTAGATCTTCTTTGAAGATCTGATAGAACTCTGCACTTAACCCATCTAGTCCTGGGCTTTTTTTGTTTGGGAGACTATTGATGACTGCTTCTATTTCTTTAGGGGAAATGGGTCTGTTAAGATCATTAATCTGATCCTGATTTAACTTTGGTACCTGGTATCTGTTTAGGAAGTTGTCCATTTCAGCCAGGTTTTCCAGTTTTGTTGAGTATAGCCTTTTGTAGTAGGATCTGATGATGTGTTGGATTTCCTCAATATCTGTTGTTATGTGTCCTTTTTCATTTCTGATTTTGTTAATTAGAATACTGTCCCTGTGGCCTTTAATTAGTCTGGCTAAGGGTTTATCTATCTTGTTGATTTTCTCAAAGAACCAGCTCCTGGTTTGCTTGGTTCTTTGAATATTTCTTTTTGTTTCCACTTGGTTGATTTCAGGCCTAATTTTGCTTATTTCCTGCCCTCTACTCCTCTTGAGTGAATTTGCGTCCTTTTGTTCTAGAACTTCTAGGTGTGCTGTCAGGCTGCTAGTGTATGCTCTCTCTCTAGTTTCTTTTTGGAGGCACTCGGAGCTATGAGTTTTCCTCTTAGGACTGCTTTCATTGTGTCCCATAAGTTTGGGTATGTTGTGGCTTCATTTTCATTAAACTCTAAAAAGTCTTTAATTTCTTTTTTTATTTCTTGCTTGACCAAGGTATCATTGAGTAGAGTGCTGTTCAGTTTCCACGTGAATGTTGGCTGTTATTTATGCGGTTATTGAAGATCAGCCTTAGTCCGTGGTGATCTGATAGCATGCATGGGATAATTTCAATATTTCTGTATCTGTTGAAGCCTGTTTTGTGGCTATTATATTATATGGTCAATTGTGGAGGAGGTACCATGTGGTGCTGAGAAGAAGGTATATCCTTTTGTTTTAGGATAAAATGTTCTTTAGATATCTGTTAAATCCATTTGTTTCATAACTTCTGTTAGTGTCCATGTGTCTCTGTTTAGTTTCTATTTCCAGGATCTGTCCATGGATGATAGTGTGGTGTTGAAGTCTCCCACTATTATTGTGTGAGGTACAATGTGTGCTTTGAGCTTTAATAAAGTTTCTTTAATGAATGTGGCTGCCCTTGCATTTGGAGCATATTCAGAATTGAGAGATCATCTTGGTAGATTTTACCTTTGATGAGTATGAAGTGTCCCTCCTTGTCTTTTTTGATAACTTTGGGTTGGATGTCGATTTTATCCGATATTAGAATGGCTACTCCAGCTTGTTTCTTCGAACCATTTGCTTGGAAAATTGTTTTCCAGCCTTTTACTCTGAAGTAGTGTCTGTCTTTGTCCCTGAGGTGGTTTTCCTGTAAGCAGCAAAATGTTGGGTCCTGTTTGTATAGTCAATTAGTCTATGTCTTTTTATTGGGGAATTGAGTCCATTGATGTTAAGAGAAATTAAAGTAATTGTTGCTTCCTGTTATTTTTGTCGTTAAAGTTGGGATTCTGTGCTTTCAGCTGTCTTCTTTTAGGTTTGTTGAAGGATTACTTTCTTGCTTTTTCTAGGTTGTAGTTTCCATCCTTATGTTGGAGTTTTTCCTTTATTATCCTTTGAAGGGCTGGATTCGTGGAAAGATATTGTGTGAATTTGATTTTGTCATGGAATGCTTTGGTTTCTCCATCTATGGTAATTGAGAGTCTGCCTGGGTATAGTAGCCTGGGCTGGCATTTGTGTTCTCTTAGTGTCTGTATAACATCTGTCCAGGATCTTCTGGCTTTCATAGTCTCTGGTGAGAAGTCTGGTGTAATTCTAATAGGCTTGCCTTTATATGTTACTTGACCTTTTCCCCTTATTGCTTTTACTATTCCATCTGTATTTAGGGCATTTGTTGTTCTGATTAATATGTGTCCGGAGGAATTTCTTTTCTGGTCCAGTCTATTTGGAGTTCTGTAGGCTTCTTGTATGTTCATGGGCATCTCTTTCTTTAGGTTTGGGAAGTTTTCTTCTATAATTTTGTTGAAGATATTTGCTGACCCTTTTAGTTGAAAATCTTCATTCTCATCTACTCCTATTATCCATAGGGGTGGTCTTCTCATTGTGTCCTGGATTTCCTGGATGTTTTGAGTTAGGATCTTTTTGGATTTTGCATTTTCTTTGATTGTTGTGTCCATGACACACCTGAGATTCTCTCTTCCATCTCTTGTATTCTGTTGCTGATGCTCACATCTATGGTTCCTGATTTCTTCCTTAGGGTTTCTATCTCCAGAGTTGTCTCCCTTTGGGTTTGGTTTTTTGTTGTTGTTGTTTGGTTTTTGGTTTGTTTGTTTGTTTGTTTGTTTGTTTCAACTTCACTTTTTAGATCTTGGATGGTTTTGTTCAATTCCATCACCTGTTTGGTTGTGTTTTCCTGTAATTCTTTAAGGGATTTTTATGTTTCCTCTTTAAGGACTTCTACCTGTTTAGCAGTGTTTTCCCGTAATTCTTTAAGGACTTCTACCTGTTTAGCAGTGTTCTCCTGTATTTTTTAAATGAGTTATTAATGCCCTTCTTAAAATCTTCTACCACCATCATGAGATATGATTTTAAATCCGAGTCTTGCTTTTTGGGCATGTTGAGGTATCCAGGACTCGCCGTGGTGGGCGTACTGGGTTCTCATGATGCCCAGTGGTCTTGTTTTTTGTTAGTAAGATTCTTACATTTGTCTTTCGCCATCTGGTAATCTCTGGTGTTAATGTTCTAGCTGTCTCTGGCTGGAGCTTGATCCTCCTGTGATTCTGTTATCCTCTGTCAGTACTCCTGGGAGTCCAACTCTGTCCTGAGTCCCAGTGGTCAGAGCACTCTCTGCAGGCAAGCTCTCCTCTTGCAGGGCAGGTGTCCAGAATTCTGGAGCTCTGATCCACCTCCTGAGTCCTGGGGTCAGAGCCCTCCCTTGTAGGCCGACTCTCATCTGGCAAGGAAGGTGCCCAGGGATCTGAGTCTCAGCTCTGCCTCCCGGCTGGCTAGGGATGAAGGCCCAAAGGGACCCTGTCCAAGAAGCTCTGTTGCTTCTGTCGCCCACGTGCTCTCCAGTGATCACGAGGTCCTGGGTGTGCTAGGGGTCCTGCGGCATGGAGAGTCCTCTGAGGACCTTGGTGCCCTCTGCCAGGTTCACACAGAAGATGGCGGGACTGGCCCCGACTGGAACCCCTGTGGTCAGGTGGGGTTCCTTTGTCCCCGTTCCTACTGGCACAAGACCCTCCATGATTCTTTGGAGCTGATGTTGCGTTCCACTCACTTGTCATCCCAAGGTCCTGGGTGTGCTAGGGGTCCTGTGGTGTGTGCTGTGTGTCTTGATCAGAAACCTTCCCATGTTTTCCACATATGCGATCAAATGTTTAAACATGCTATGTCATTGTAGAGATGAGCCTGGACGCCCACCAAAGAAACCAGCAAGTATCTTTGCCTTCTGCTGGGTATTTATCACCGTGGCCCTGAATCAGCACTATTCCTCTCCCACTCACTAATGAGGTAATTTAGCACAAATTACTTGAAAACTGGAAAAGTAGTAATGGCTTTATTATATATGCGGTTGGCAAAAAATAGTACTTCTCTAAACTTGATGAGCACAAAAGTAAAAAGTAATAAAAGTGGTCTTTCATGATGATAAAATGGCACTCATTGCCTCTGCTAAGCTGCCAGCCTTTCAGTTATGGACAAACTAGCCTACTTCAGAGAAGCTGCATTTCCAATGCCCAGGCCACTTCACACCAGTGGCACAGGAAATGATGCTTTTGCCCGCATTGGTGAATACTCCTGGGAAGAGACTTAAATGGACTCTTAACTTATTGTGGCTCAAAAACTTTCAAAATTTCTTGAGTCTGCTGTATGAAACTCAAAATCTTTACTCATTCATTTTTCACCTCTATTTTCTCTAATTCTACCCAGTGTCCATGTATTCCTTTGCCCCATCTAAAGGTTTCTTTACCAAATTATGATCACTCACAGATTCATTTAATGCATATTTTTCAAAGGCTTGTTATGGGCCAGGCACCATGCTAAGCACTAGAGACTATAGCAATAGATGTGGTTACCACCCTCCTGAAGGACATAGATAAGCTCGTGACAGGAAAAGGTTGTGTTCTTAACTAAAGCACCAAATGTGCACATGGCATAAAGGCTTAATAAGGAGGCATTTCAACTGGGATCTGACTTTTATGAAGAAGTTGATCTAATACATTAGAAAATTTTCTCCAAGCTTCAAAAGCATTGTATGCAAAGGCCACAAATAAGAACGGGATTAATAACTTGTGCCTGCTCACTCTAACCCTCTCTTTGGGTCCTATTATCTCTGCTTACTAGAAATCCTTGAAAACATGTTTGAATCCTACTTCTCCCATCTTTTCTAAATTCTTTTATTAGTGTACATTCACTGTACACATGATGGGTTTAGTAATGGCATTCCTTTTCAAAAGTATAATGACTTTATGCTTGTTTAGTCCCCATTACCTGCTCCTGCTACTCTCCCCTTTCTCTTTCCTAATAGTCCCTCCCCTTCTATTTTATGCCTTACATATACACACCGCTAGATTGCACATATGAGGAAACACACGGGATGTTTGTATTTGTGTATCTGCCTTACTTTGCTTAATATGATACTCTCCCGTTCCCCCACTCCCACCCCAATGTCATGAATTTGATTTCCTTTTTTAAAAAATTATGTATATGAGTACACTGTAGCTGTGTTCAGACACACCAGAAAAGAGCATCGGATCCCATTACAAACGGTTGTGAGCCACCATGTGGTTTCTGGGAACTGAACTCAGGACCTCTGGAAGAGTAGTCAATGCTCTTAATGGCTGAGCCACCTCTCCTGCCCTTGATTTTCTTTATAACTAAATAAAACTCCATTGTACACATAATAATTCTTATTCATTTGTTGATGGGCACCTAGGCTTTCTCTATAGCTTGGCTATTGCAAATATGGCCAACATCCCACTCTCAGCTGGACTAGAAGATTAATTGTTTAAAAACTTACATGATACTAAGATATTACTGTTTCCTTATTCTCTACCTTCTCCTGTTTTTCTATTACAAGTTCTTGTGAAAAAATATAAAAGCAAAATTCTGGGCCTTTAGGCCCAGGCTTGGGAATGTGACTCAATGCTCCAAGGTATGCTAGTCATAAAACAGACATTCCTCTACCCACCGCTTCCTGGGTTCAAAGAGTGTTCATTCAAAGAAAGTTACCCTGACCCCCCCCCCCTGACCATTGCTGGAACCCGCTATGCAAATGTGCCATTGTTAGGGGCTCTTAGAAACTGTCTTGAGAGATAACCCGAACAATTACCAGGTATTCCTTGTGACTCTTGTGACTTTGCACTTCCTTTTGACTCTTAACTGGTATCTTTGGTATTTTCCAACAATGCCTTCCCCACTTCCTTGAGTTGTGGTTTCTTCCTTTAAATACCCCCTTACCCAGCTACTTGGGGCGCCAGGGACCTCTACCCCTGCGTGGTGTATTACTGTGGTCCCGAGAGCACTCTTGAATTAAAAGTCCTCTTGCAGTTTGCAGCAAGACCGTTTCTCATGCGTGATTTGGGGTGTCGCCTCTCCTGAGTCAGAACGTGGGGGAGTCCTCATGTTGTGGGTCTTTCACTTGGAGAGCAGAAATCCTTATAATCCCCACATAGCCTGGGAAAAAAATCCTGTACAGTAAGAACTTAAATTGTTGTTGGAATTCTTTCTTTGTTCTTCGAATTATTAATCTTTAAACCTAGCTGGCATTCAGATATTTCTGAAAATGAAATTGGAAAATATTTTAAAGTCTAGAGTGCTTCGCTTGAATACCAGGGACCCACCTGGCAGCCCAGGAGAACTGTCTCTCCTGTCTCTGTCCCTAGTACCCACGACAGAATCATTTTAATTTCCTTCTATGTGTAATCTACTAAAGTGCTTGCTGGTGGGAACCAAGTTTTGTTTTTAATGAGCTTCAGTGCTTGAAATGGTGGCTGGTGGGTAGCTGATTCCCACAAAGTTGCAATCTGGGTAAGCGACAGACTAGTTAGTACATTGCTTTCAAGGTTTTACCAGGTGGGGCAATGACTTTGGTAACTGAAGTTGGAGAATGTTAAATCATGAACAATGCCGACCCAGGAAATGGAGAATTTTCGTTTCCCTGAAGAAAAGGCCTAAAACAGTTGGTCCTCCAGTGCACCAGAGGGCCAAGCAGAGAGACGCGAAACTGCAAGTGTGTGATACGCTTTGGACTTCCACGGGCACTGGTCGATGCTACAACGCGGTCTCATCCCCACAATCCTCAGCAGCAAGGACTGCGGGTCCCATGATGCTATGCTGCTACGCTGGATTCGGTCTGGGAAGCTTGCTGCGGGACTAACTCGCCGCCCGCAAATGGGCGCCAGAAGGTTCTCCAAGACCCCGCTTTCTTAGGGCGGTAAAGGCGGGAAGAGATGGGAAAAGGGCGATGTGCTAGGGGGATAAGCTCTGAGTCGTGTTAAGTGTGGCTCTGTGAAGAGGCCTAGCTTTGTAGAAGAAAAACCTCTCAAGTAGGTGCTTTGGTGACAGACCGGAAACTACATTTCCCAGCATCCTGATGGTGAGAGGACTTCATTGTCCGAAAGCCTCAGCGAAAATCAACGCGTATTCCGCTTCCCCTTGCTGACCTGCGGGGCTCCGAGACTATGAGGAGCCGCTGGATTTGGCGGTTCCTGCGCCCTGACGGCGGCGGAATCCGCTGGACTTCAACTCCTCATGGGCGTCTGTCACCCGCCCTGCGGAGAGGTGAGACGAAGACTCGCTCAGGGAGAAGGTTCGGGCGGGTGTGCCCGCTCAGGCGTCCGCGAGAGTGACACACCCCCTGCAGGGCCCCGCCCACCCGCGCAGAGCCACCCGCGAGCTCCGGGGATGGTGGGTCTTGGGCGTTCCAGACAGGGTCTGGCTGGAGGGCTTCCTTCCTCCTAGACCCAGCCCCTGCGGACCTGCGCCTCCTCTCGGCTTGAGTTGGTGGGGGCGCGGGGCGGGGTTCCGTCTCCATTTATGAACTCTTAGGTAGTTTGCGGGTGTTCTGATTTACAAATCACATAGTAGGGTTTTGTTTTGTTTTTTAAGTGTCCTGGAACCTATGCGTTTCCAAACACTTTGTTAGTCTGTATATCCTGGAGAATATCTTACTTTACTCTGAGAACTATTTCCAAGGCTTTTTTTTATACTTGTGCTTTTCAGTTTTTCCGCCGTAAAAGGCATCCCAACCTCCACATTTCGTTCTTCCTGGATCTGTGTATGATGATAAACTGAGTTATTCAGTACCCAAAAACACTTCTCCGCCCTCCACACTTGTGTGGTTTTGTTGTTTGCCACTGTTTTGTTTTCACCCTGTTATTTAATTGTATTTGTTCCGCTGACTTTCAATCAAGGCTGCCCTTGCAAGGCTACTGTTTAGCTGCTAGAATTAGTCACATCTTTGAATCCATATTTAGGTAGTTATTATAAATACACATTCTGGTGGACTTTTCAGAAAAGGGTGGCGAGGTGGGTCCACTGGTAGAAACTTGTGCTGCACACAAGCATAACAACACAAAGTTGAACCCCCAGCCACTTCCAGGTTCAATAAAAGCTGCCCTATCAAAGACTTAGGAAGGGCATGACAGAGCAGGATACAAAGACCTCCTCTGTTCTCTCCTTAGGTATGTGTGCCCTCACACACAAAGGGGTAGCATTGTTTTGAATCTGATGAAATAATTCAAATCTCAACTTATCTGTGTACTTTTACCAAAAATATAACACCCCAGAAAAATGTTAATATTTTGGTACAATTTTCAAGTTATTCCACTTGAAGTCTGGTTACTCTTGAGGAAATCTTGTCTCCCCTTAAAATTAGTGCATGGTTTGTGTCCCTGTTCAGTGTAACAAGTATTTACTGCTTACTATAGACAAATGTCAATAGTCTAGCAAATTTGAAAGTTGGTCCTTATCCCATGGAAATACCACAGTATAGTTATTTTCAAGTAGATGGTGAGATGCAGAGGAAGCCGTGATTTGTCTACGTTTTTGTCGATGGTGCTGCAGTCTTCATTTGTTACTATCCACACTTAGCAGTACATCAGAAACACTACAGATGATTGATTCTTCTAAGTACAGATTGCCAAGCCTTATGACCAGAAGTACTGAATCAGTCCTCAGGTGGAGAGGAAGCATTTTTGTTAGTTCATTTAATTTGCCAAGATTCTCTGAAGCAACATATACATTATGCCACTAGACTATAATGTAAGAATATGTTCTTTGGAGTTGTTAGTTTGAAATGAGTTTCACTGTGTAATCTTAGCTGTCCTTGAGCTGAAGAGCGGGCTGGCCTTGAACTCACAGAGATCCACCTGTCTCCACCTCCCGAGTGTTGGGATTAAAGGCATGTACCACCACCTACTCCCTGAGAATATATGCTTTAATTCTTTGAATTTTTATAGAAAAATAACAAGCTGGTACCAGGCGAGATAAGTCTGCAGGCAGAGGTATTATTGCCAAGCCTGATGAGCTGGGTTTGGTCCTGGGACTCATGTGATGGAAGAAGAGAGCCAAGTCCTGAAAGCTGACCTCTGACCTCCACACATACTTCTACATGCACACACCCACATACATACATCCACATACAAATATACAAATAAGAAAACTTACCAGTTATGTCTTTGAAGTGGTTCAGTTCTAAAAACGGCCAATAAATTAATAATTAGATTTAGTGAACTCTATTTTATATGCCTTTTTAAAAAGTAAATTTTGGCCTTTTCCAAAAGAGTCATTTTCTACAAGATAGTCCAGAGATCTATAGTAGAAATTTTGTAAATTGTTAAGTCTTTTAATTTTGAATTTGCTATCTCACTGTAAACATACAAGATTAGTTTGAAAAAATTAAAATGATGTATGTAGGGTTTTGTATAGATGTCAAATGTACTCTTGTTTTGTTTTTCAAAAAAGGGTTTCTCTGTATAACCCTGGCTGTCCTGGAACTTGGCTCTGTCACCTAAGCTGGCCTCAAACACTCAGAGATCTGACTGCCTCTCTGCTGGGATGAAAGGCATGTACCACCACTGCCTGGTATCAAATAGACTCTTAAGGAGTGCTTATGAATCAAATTGCTCATGTCACAATCAGACCAGTGATAATAGCTTATTGAGAATATTCAAAAGCCTTTCAGAGAAATGAAACAGATACTTTCCCCACTCAAAGTCCTGGTGCCAGAGACTTATCAACGCCCACATCAGAGAAATAAAGTCACATAAAGAAATGGGATGGAGAGATGGCTCAGCAGTTAAGGACACTTTTAGAAGACCTGACTTTGGTTCCCAGCATCCATCTCAGGCAGCACTTGTAAATGCCTGTAACTCCAGCTCCAGGGGATCCAGCACCCCTGTAGCTTCCACAGCCATGCTCACAAGTGACATACATTCACGTAGACACACACATACTTTTAAGTAAAAATTTTTTTAAATCTTATAGAAATATCCCATATATATTTCATTATTCTCACCCTATCATAAATAGAATGCAAGGTAGAAATGACAGTGTTGCATGCCTTGGTGAATTTTGCCCATTCTGTTTATCTATCTGGCTTACTTCTCTAAGATTTCATATAACTCTAGTGTTATTTCCGCATAATCTTTATTCCCACAGAGGACCAAATGGATATATTTTGAAATCACATCATAAGAACCACAGCCTTGAAGGTCCAGAGCAGAAGTGAACACCTTGCAATCTTCTGCTACACAGAAGGCTGGAATAGGATCATCTGAGCCCAGCAGTCTGAGAAACTTGAACAAGTCTTTGACCCCAAAACATCATTGTACATTCAGTGCCAAACACAGTTCCTTCCATTCAGCACGTATCTTTAGACCAGCTAAAGCTGTTGGGCACTGGGACCTGAGCAGACCAAGAGCAGAATGGCCCCCACTCTCAAGGTTTACTTTGTAGGTTAACAAACTTTCTGTGAAAGGGCAAATAGGAAATATTTTAGGTTTTGTGGGCCATATGGTCGATTACAACTTCTCTGTCATTGTGTCAAAGCACTCCTAGATAATAATTTCAGTTAAGTTGTATTGATGGAAACAACTTTGAAAACCGGGTGTTGGTAGCCTGATGGCAGGAGTTGACTAATGCCTGATCTAATGAGGAACTTAAATTACATAACTATGAAGACTGTGAAAAAGAATGGTACAGAGTAGAAATCTGACCTCAGGAACCCTTTCACACTTCACACCAGAAGAGGCCTTTGTGCAGAGCTCTCAAGAATGAATACGGACAGGCAAAAAGCTTGCTGAACACAGGATGGGCAAGGCCCCAAGAAGGAAAAGCAAGCAGATGACAAGTTTGTAGATAAAGTCTAAGAGCCAGAAATCGTAATAGGACATGAAATTAGCTGTGCCCTGCAGAGTTGTTGGTCCTCTATACCACGGAGTTGATTTTTTTAAGGCATTCATTATTTGTTGACTGATGTCAGAAACTGTACTAATTTGACTGCCATGAAACCTAAGATCTGAGACAGCATACTTGCCTACGAACATCACTTTTTCCCATCAATAAAATGAGAATTTTAAGAATTTAATAATAAGCATAAAATCAGAAAAATAAACATTTCTGATTCTTTTCTAAGCGAACTTCTGGGGCAGAAGAGGTAACTAAGAGTACCAAATCATTACTCCTAGTACAGCTGAATAGGACAGCTACTAAATCTATACTTCTGAGTTTTATTTTCTTTCCTACTTTACATCCTGACACAAAAACATCTGTTTTGTTTCATTTTTTTAACCTTTTCTAGATGACACTCAGGCAAAAAGGCTGCTTTGCTAGAATGTTTTCAAAGCACTGTTCTGCCTTTCCAAATGCTTTATCTCTTTGATTAAATGGAAGTCATAAGTGAGGCTTTGAATTTTTTTATGTCCCGTTTACTGCCTTTTGATAAAACCAGTGAAGACACCTGGTATGTCTGGCTTCACTATATTTTTCCCTGTGCCCAGCACATGATCCAGTGTATAATCTATATTTGTTATTATAAAGATTTTGACTATAAAGATACTTATTAAGGAATCACATATGCCTTAAAATTATTAGCATAAAGTAATACCTGAAATTAAACCTGTCCTTTAAGTAACTAGATATATAAGTAGCTTGGGATAAAATAAGACAACACAGGCTATAGATAAGATGTGAGCTTTATAGTCAAAAGAACCTAAATGTGAATCCTATTACCTATTACTGTGTCTGTGACCTAAGCAAATTACTTTGCCTTTCCTAAGCATGGTATGGCTTAACCCAGTCTGGACTGGTTTTGGTATGAAACTCAGGCTAACATTGAATTCACGATCCTCCTGCGTCAGTCTCCTGAGTGCTAGAATCACCATATTCAGCATTAGGTACCAAACCTAACTCTAATAAGCATGACTTTTTAAATTTGAAAATGAGGATTCTGCTACCTTGCTTTGGAAGCATGTAAGTTATCTGGTATAACACCTTATACTTGACTATCACACTGACAGTATCTTAATGTAACACAATAGTTAAGAAGTTTTATATGTGTAGAATTCATCCTCAGAGGAAATACTTCATAATAAAATTCATCAGACTATACTGTGTCCAAGTTGAGTTTTGGAAATTTAACGCATCAGGACAAGATGTCAGAAACGACTGATAGCTCTTAGATCTCCTATACTGACCAGTAAATGCTCCAGAACTTAAAATCAAATTCATTGATTGTGACTCACCTGTGTATCAAAGTGCTGTTGCATGACAAAACACATATATCAGCTCGCCCAGTTAGCCCATTGCAGACCAAAGTACAGATTATAACATAGTCCAACTTAGTGAACCCTGCGTTTTATTGGGGTTGCTTACAGGAGCAGAAATGACTGAGAAGTGGCATCATCATAGCCCACCCCAGCATGGGTGAGAGCTCATAATGCTGGGGACCTAGAGCACACCGTACAGCCTGCAGGCAGCTCACCAGGCTGGAAAGTGTCCTTTCCAGGTGCCTCAGTTGGTCTGACCTCTTTTAGGCAGTTTGTCTGGCTTCTGCTTCCTTGGGACAGCTGTTCTGGTCTGAGTCATCTTTCAGTTCAGTTTGTCTGGGTCTCCTTAGCAATGTGGCTCCTCCCAGAATCTGTGCAGCTTCCCTCCATCTGAGAGGGTGCTTATTCTAGCAGAAAGTTGTATACATTCCAGCTTAAGGAGCTTCCCTGAAGGGTGAAATGTTCCCATATTGAAGGGAACTATAACACAAGTGCCCTTGTGAGTCCTAAAGATAGAGTATGAAAAATACAGCCAAGGTAGCATAGGGCTTGTAGTCAGGGTCTGAAAGAAAACAACTACTCGTTAACTGTATTATAGCTGAAAACTAGGAAATAAATGGTAGCAGTCCAGATGGGAACAGAAGGTTTTATGAGAGACTTCTGAGCACTGGGGAAAGGGAGGCAGATTCTGTTTCCCCGGAGGTAGAATAGAGGCCGTGGCATCTAAAGCAGTAAATGCACGTTAGGATTTACACCAACTCTTGAATTATTTTTGAATGCTAAAAGAAGAAAATGAAATATCTACTAATGGCTGCCATATATAGGATAGCATCAGACATTCTGATGAAAGGGGTTGAGAAGAGTCAGTTAATTTGCGTGAAATTACAGGACACCTAATTGGGAAGCTAGATTTGTATTTAAATACATGTGGAGAGCTCTTTAGAAGCCAAAGTGTGATATCATTTTAAATTATTATAACACTGTTTTCTTTTTTTCAGGGTTCTTGACCACCACAACTAAGTCAGATTATGATAGAAGACCAGTGGATATAACTCCTCTAGAACAAAGAAAATTAACTTTTGATACCCATGCGTTGGTGCAGGACTTGGAAACTCACGGTGAGAAACATGAATACGAAGAAAATTAGCAGCACTCATATAATGAATCCCCAAGTCAGTTACCAACAACTAAGAGGGATTATTGAAAGAATGCTTGCCATATACTGGAATGCTTTATAATCACTTAAAATCATTGTTAAGAGAGCAGAAAAAAAGCATAGGATAAATTTATATGCACAAAATGATTCCAGTAAAGTAAAAATAAAAAAATTTTTAGGCTAATACTAAATTCTGGATGGAAATTTAAAGAAGAAAAAAGTAATAACATATTTCCAGATATGATAATATATTACAGGGGAACACCTAATAGTTCGGAGTGGTATTCAGAAATACTGAATCAGCTTACTAAAGTTCTAGGTAAACCTAAATGTCTTAGGAGTCAATAAAAGAAAGTTTAGTACTTTTATAGAAAAGTAGACAAAAGCCATAAAAAAGTAGTGCAGAGAAAAATAATAAAAATGTATTCACTTGCTTAGCTTCACTATCAGCCAAGTACTAATTGAAAAACAAATGAAAACAATGAAATACCATTTTATTGCCAATTATATACTACCAAAAAAACTAGAAATATTCAATTTTGTTGTAGACCTAATTAGGAATTGCAGAGTGCGTTTAAAATCCGATAGCATTGTCCATCTTTTCCTTGTGTAACAGTGGAGCTATTGGAAGCTTGTTAGCTGTCTCTTGCTACTGATGTACACGTTTTAAATGCAGATTTCCTTGTATACAGGATTTGACAAAACACAAGCACAGACAATTGTATCAGTGCTAAGTACGCTATCAAACGTCAGCCTGGATACTATCTACAAGGAGATGGTGACTAAAGCTCAGCAGGTAATACATTCATTTTCTTCTCTCTCCTGATAGTCTCATTACATCATCTCTTTCAAGGAAGGAGGAAAGGACAAATTAGAAAGGCCTTTCTCAGCATCTGTCTAGAAGAGTTGGAGTGTCCCTACAAGAGTACTTGGTACCTAGAGTGGGATTCATTCATCTTCCCCTGTGTGAGATAAATGGAGTGTTTTGGTCATGGTGGTAGACTGAGAGAAACAACTTTCCCCTGGGAAGCTCTCCAAAGTAAAAGAGCTAGCCTTTCAATATGATGTGTCTACTGTTTTCATGGGTTGCGCCATGGTTAATCTTTATAGACTTTGTAAGCTAGAAGGGACTAACATAGGTATAGAAGACTTTATAAATGACCTGGCTGAAAGTTTAAACCTGATGGGATGTAAATTTTAAAAAAATAAATCAAACATGCCATGACACAAGTGTGGATGTCAGAGGACAGCTTACAAGAGTTGGTTCTCTGCTGCCACCATGTGAGTCCCAGGGACTGAACTCAAGTTGTGAAGTTGAGGCAGCACACATGCTTACCCACTAAGCCATTTTGCTGACCTGTGCAAAGACTGAGTCATTTTCAAGACTTCATATTTCGATGATAATGGACAAAAATAAACAAGATATTGAACTGTTTAAAAATCTGTTTTCTTCTTCTACTTACTTTTATTTTGATTTTTCAAGTTTAGTCTTTTTCCTTCAGATGGTTAGTTCATAAATAAAACCTAAGATTTCTTACATAAAATTAGAATCTAAAAAGGGTTAGAGAAAATCAATAGCTCTTAAAGATTTTTACTATAATTCTTAATTTGTTAGACATTAAAACACCTATCTCTTACATCTAACTTTCTTTTCAATTTTGCATTATTTTTATCTTAGCTTATTTCAGGAACATCACAAACTAGTCAATTAAAAACTGGGAAAAAAATGGCCAAGCATTTAATTAATTCTCGAAAAGCTCTGCTATGTCTATGGGCTATCCAGGGGAGCTGTTGACATTTTCAATAAAGGAACTTACTATTAAATTTTAAGCCTGCTTTTTGTGCAAGCACAAATTTAAAACTATGATTTGAGGACTATTCCTGCTGCCAGAACCATGTAGTCCTACATACTAAAAATAGCACTCAGTGTAGAAATGTTACTATTAAACTTTTGGCTTTTAAAAATACTGGTTTGAGGGGCTGGTGAGATGGCTCAGTGGGTAAGAGCACCTGACTGTTCTTCCGAAGGTCCAGAGTTCAAATCCCAGTAACTACATGGTGGCTCACAACCATCCGTAACAAGATCTGACTACCTCTTCTGGTGTGTCTGAAGATAGCTACAGTGTACTTACTATAATAATAAATAAAGTCTTTATAAAAAAAATACTGGTTTGTGATGTTAAAAGCACCCTGTTCATCTAGGAACCTAATCCCACCTCTAAACTTTAATCCCAAATAAGGAAGGGAAAGTTAGTTTTTAGAAGGAAGCAGCCATGTTTGAAAGTGATGTCTAATGAGTGGCAGACAAAGTGACAAATCAGAGAAAAATCTGACAGTAAATAGGATATGCCCAACTCTGACCAGAAGAAAGAAAAAAAAAGCTATTTATGAGAGAACAGCACAAAGAGGAAGGGAGAGGGGGCAGTTTTACTGGGACAGTGGTAAAGACAGGTTGCAGAGAGAAACAAGCTAGACCCAGGTGAAAATAAAACAAGCCAGAGAAGGAGAAGGAGCCAGAAGATTGGAACAGATTGCCAGAGTTAGTATGAGGCCAAATTCAGTCAGAAATTGAGAGAAGCTAGATTGAATCAACCAGCTTGGAGAGGAGTTTGAGCCAGAACAGCCAGCCAGAAATCAGTAAGAACAAGGAAGGAGTGAGCTTATTTAGCAGTAAATCTCAGAGGCTGAAAACAGTCTAGGCCTAGATAAGATTGTACAAAGGCTAGAAGCTTCCAGGACTAGGCTTTGGTTAGCAGATAAAGGCATTAATCCTCAGACATACATGACAATTATATCAGGTGAACAGAAGTTACTTTTACATAAAGATGTATGAATTGTAGACCCTTTGAAAACTAAATTAGCATAGCTTTCAGAGATGTCTTAAATTGTTGTGCCCTCTGTAATAAAAAAACTTAAGTCAGTTTTCAGTCTTTCTTACCTATATCAGTCAGCAGGGAACTGTGACTTTAAAAATGGACTAGTAGCTCTTTTTCTTTATTAAGAAGCCCTGATATGTAAGCTTGTTCTTAAGATTACACTCTCTTCCTTTACCTTTAAAGAGAGAGAGATTATGAATCTTTCTAACTTTAAGAATCTGACTGTGGGGGCTGGTGAGATGGCTCAGCGGTTAAGAGCACCAACTGCTCTTCCAAAGGTCCTGAGTTCAAATCCCAACAACCACATGGTGGCTCACAACCATCCATAACGAAATCTGATGCTCTCTTCTGGAGTGTATAAAGACAGCTACAGTGTACTTACATATAATAAATAAATAAATATTAAAAAAAAAGAAAAGAATCTGACTGTGGAAACAGATTTCTTTGCAGGGTTGCTGTGAGTCACTTCTGCAGAAATGTTCTGCTAAGTATACTTAGTATATGCCAAGGCTACAGCAAGAAGGTCAAGAATTAGATTTAAAACATTAAACCTAATTGTTCCCATTTGTATAGGGGTTTATTACAGAAAAAAGTATTCTCTAAGTATTTTTTAAGTTATATAGAGCAAGACTTTTTCTGCAAAAAACAAACTTATAGTCCTTTATAAAGCAAATGCTTATGATGTCGGGTAGGAGTTCCCTTTTTTTCCACATTTTTTCTGCAGTGTCAAATACAGGAAAGAGACCAGGACATTTAAACAAAACTAACTATGCTGTGCTGATAAAGGACAATTATTTCAGTTGTTTATCTTACTTTTAAAAAATCCTCTGACTCCTATTCGATTTCTTTGTATTTTCTTTTTTTTTTTTTTTTTTTTTTTTTTTTTTTTTTTTTTTTTTTTTTTTTAAAAGAAGAAAGGATTTATTTTATTTTATTTTTTTTTTCATTTTTTTTAATTAGGTATTTAGCTCATTTACATTTCCAATGCTATACCAAAAGTCCCCCTTACCCACCCACCCCCACTCCCCTACCCACCCACTCCCCCCCTTTGGCCCTGGCGTTCCCCTGTACCGGGGCACACAAAGTCTGCGTGTCCAATGGGCCTCTCTTTCCAGTGATGGCCGACTAGGCCATCTTTTGATACATATGCAGCTAGAGTCAAGAGCTCAGGGGTACTGGTTAGTTCATAATGTTGTTCCACCTATAGGGTTGAAGATCCCTTTAGCTCCTTGGGTACTTTCTCTAGCTCCTCCATTGGGAGCCCTGTGATCCATCCATTAGCTGACTGTGAGCATCCACTTCTGTGTTTGCTAGGCCCCGGCATAGTCTCACAAGAGACAGCTACATCTGGGTCCTTTCAGTAAAATCTTTCTTATGGTAGAAAAGTCTCTGAAAATCAAAACACTGAAATGTTAGTATCAAACGACACTGAGAGGCTGGAGAGATGGCTTAGGAGAGCACTGGCTGCTCTTCCAGAGGTCCTGAGTTCAATTCTTAGCAATCACATGATGGCTCTCAACTATCTGGCATGCATGAAGACTGTGCATAAATAAATACATAAATAAATAGATTGATCTAAAACAGAAAAACCTAAAACACTGTTTGTTGAGGAACTCATAGAGGCTAAGTAAGCATTTTTGTTGGGATACTCTTCATTAAAAGACCTAGATATTTCTTTTCACTGAAATTTCTTCCTTGAATTTCCTTATTTTTATTTTGTTATTTCAGATATGTGAGTTTCATATGTATTTTTTTCTTAATCAGTAATCATACCTGTTAGCAAGTTGACATTCTTTTAAAAATTTATAAAACAATTCAAAAATAAAAGGATGCCACTATTCCATATATTACATGGTTATTTTTATTTTTATTTTATTTCCTAGGAAATAACAGTCCAACAGCTAATGGCTCATTTGGATTCCATCAGAAAAGACATGGTCATCCTAGAGAAAAGTGAATTTGCAAATCTGAGAGCAGAGAATGAGGTACTAGAAGTTTTAACTTACTAGTAGTGATTTTAAAAGTAACAGATCTCACAAGTATGCTAGTAAATAACTTAGTAAAACCGAATTATATTATGTATTACAAAGTTTTTAAATTAAAAATTCACTATTTAGGGCTGGGCATGGTGATGTACACCTTTAGTTCCAGCACATAGGAGACAGAGACAGGTGAGTGTCTGTGTGGCTGAGGCCAGTGTGATCTACACAGCACATTCCAGACCAACTAAAGCTAAAGTGAGATCCTGTCTCAAAAACAAGCCACTGTTTAAAAGGTTAAATTAGATTACCTAATCTTCATCTCTAAATCAGTTTCTTGCATACTGAGTACGGATTGTAAGTTGTTCATATAAAAGTCATAGAAAGGGGGAAGGATCTGAGCACCAATATTATATAAATTTTCTAGTATAGCTTGTCTATATTGTTTTTAAAACTGAAAGTACTATGATGTTTTCCATTGTATTTAACGTTGTGTTGTCCTTATTAATGAGAAAAAAAATTAAATATATTTTAAAATTTTGTTTATGTGTGTGGCTCTATGTATATGGGTGCAGGTGCCACAAGAGGGCATCAGATCCTGTGGTGTTGGAATGACAGGCAGGAACCTGAACCCACTCCCCTAAAAGAGCAGTAAGCACTCTTAACCACTGAGCCATCTCTGTAGACCCCCAAGATGTACTTTTGTAGTTAGAAACAGCTTAAAGTTTAAGATTTATTTTGGGGATAGGGGCTTAGGAGGGGAAAGGGGGGGGGCTGTAGAGAGAGACGTGCCTATAAGAGGTCAGAAGAGGGTGTCAAGTCCGCTGAAACTGGGGTCACAGGCAGCTGGTCCAACTCAGGGCCTCTAGAATAGCAGCAAGCAGTCTTAACCACTGAGCCATGTCTCCAGCCCTAGCTTAAAAGTTTTTTTTTTTGTTTTGTTTTTTCAGTTTTTTTTTATTAGGTATTTTCCTCATTTACATTTTCAATGCTATCCCAAAGGTCCCCCATACCCACCCCCTCAATCCCCTACCCACCCACTCCCCCTTTTTGGCCCTGGCGTTCCCCTGTACTGGGGCATATAAAGTTTGCAAGTCCAGTGGGCCTCTCTTTCCAGTGATGGCCGACTAGGCCATCTTTTGATACATATGCAGCTAGAGTCAAGAGCTCCGGGGTACTGGTTAGTTCATATTGTTGTTCCACCTATAGGGTTGCAGTTCCCTTTAGCTCCTTGGGTAATTTCTCTAGCTCCTCCATTAGGGGCCGTGTGACCCATCCAATAGCTGACTGTGATCATCCACTTCTGTGTTTGCTAGGCCCCAGCATAGTCTCACAAGAGAGAGCTATAACTGGGTCCTTTCAGCGAAATCTTGCTAGTGTATGCAATGGTGTCAGCATTTGGAAGCTGATTATGGGATGGATCCCTGCATATGGCAGTCACTAGATGGTCCATCCTTTCGTCACAGCTCCAAATTTTGTCTCTGTAACTCCTTCTATGGGTGTTTTGTTCCCATTTCTAAGAAAGGGTAAAGTGTCCACACTTTGGTCTTCGTTCTTCTTGAATTTCATGCGTTTGGCAAGTTGTATCTTATATCTTGGGTGTCCTAAGTTTCTGGGCTATTATCCACTTATCTGTGAGTACATATTGTGCGAGTTCCTTTGTGATTGGGTTACTTCACTCAGGATGATACCCTCCAGGTCCATCCATTTGCCTAGGAATTTCATAAATTCATTTTTTTAATAGCTGAGTATTTTTTAAATTTAAAAAAGTAAATCATTTTAAAAGTAAAATCTAACACCAAAACTAAATGTTTTTTACCTAGAATATATTTAATGAATACAGTGGTCTGTTATTTTTAAAATCATAATTCTGTATTTTTAAAAAAATCCATAGATACCCAATTCTTGCTAATCTATGTTTTCAAATTTACGAAGCTATCACAGGCACTTTTGCATTGATCCTAACTGTCACCTCTTTTATACCTAGAAAATGAAAATTGAACTAGATCAAGTTAAGCAGCAGCTGACTGTAAGTGACATTTATTCCACTAGTTTCAAAACAAGCACCCATTACAAGTTCATTTTTAAAAATACTAATTTTCTTTAAAGAATGAAACCAGTCGAATCAGAGCGGACAATAAGCTGGACATTAACCTGGAAAGGAGCAGAGTGACAGACATGGTAACACACTTCTTAAAGTTCACTTTATTCATTTCTTGTGTGCATGCCCAGCAGTGTGCTTTTTTAAAAGATTATTTATACTTATGTAAGTATGTTGTGAATCCATATGTTATATATCCACCTAGGAGGCAAATATGTGCTCAGAGCTATAAGATCCCCTGGAGCTAGAGTTCCATACAGTTGGGAGCTGCCCAGGGCGAGTGCAGGAATCAGAAAAGCAGCAACAAAGTCCTCTTAACTGCTGAGCTATTTCTCCAGCCCCTCCAATAATGTGTTTTTAAATGAATGTTCTTGTTATATTTATTCCTTTTAAAGTTATTTACAGCCCTTTTGCATTGCTGCTGTTGTTATCACACATGTAGAAGTGAGAGACAACTTTACAGAGTCAGTTCTCTTCGCCTGCTTGTGGGCTCCAGAGAGCCAGCTCAGGTTGCAGGCTTGTGTGGCAAGTGCCTTTCCACTGAGTCTTCTTGTTGTCCAGTTTTTCTTTTAATCTGACTTCATATCCTTTAGTTCACAGATCAAGAAAAGCAACTTATAGAAGCAACCAATGAATTTGCCAAAAAGGTATGTAGAAGTTTCTCTTTCCTATATCATGTGCTTTTGTATGTTTCACTTTGTAAGTTTGTATTTTAAATACCTAGCCCTATAGAATCTGATTTCTTCCCCACTGTCACAGTTTGCCAGCTCTTTAGGGAAAGCTGCCCTGAGGAAATGAAGTACGTGAGCTGCTACCTTGGAATAGGAATTAAAGCTTTCTAGACTAGAGAGATGGCTCTACAAACCACACTTAACAAGGGACTGGAGTTTGGTTCCTGGCACTCACGTTAGGCAGCTCATAAAGCATCTGTACCTCTGTTCTCTGGGGTCTCGTGCTTGATGCCTCCAACACACAGACACACACACAGACACACAATGTAAAACATCCACACACAGACACACAATGTAAAACATCCACACACAGACACACAATGTAAAACATCCACACACAGACACACAATATAAAACATCCACACACAGACAGACACACAATGTAAAACATCCACACACAGACACACAATGTAAAACATCCACACACAGACAGACACACAATGTAAAATAAAACAAATCTTAAAAGAAAAAAAAAAAGGATTAAGGATTGGGCCACAGACCCAGCATTTGGGAAGCAGAGATAGATCTCTTGGGTTTGAGGCTACCCTGGTCTCTACATAGTGAAGTCCTGGCCAACCAAAGCTACATAGTGAGACTCCATTTTGAAAAAAAATACCCCCCCTCCTCAGTAAAAGTATTAACTTTTGCATGACATACTTTTTAAAAATTAAGCTATTTTTACATAGATATACCTTTTATAAAAACAAAAATACACTATTGTTAAGTAAATAAATGTATAGATTTAAATTTAAAATCTTTACTTTTTAAAACTGATAGTAAATACTTACTGTTTAATATGTACAAGATACCATTATACATTTACTTGTGTCTGATAATATCTTTATTATTCAGGTCAGCCTGTATGCTTATCATTATTTCTACTTTAGCAGTTTGAAAAATAATATACAAAAAGGTTAGAATCACACAACCAGTAGGTGGTAGAGTTGACATAGATTGTAGGGGCTGGAGGTGGCTCAGTGGTTAACAGCACTGGCTTCTCTTCCAGAGGTCCCACATTCAATTTCCAGCACCTATATGCCAGCTCACAACTGTCTGTAACTCCAGGTCCAGGTGATCTTTTGTCCTTACACAGGCATACTTGCAGACAAAACACCAATGTACATGGCATAAAAAATAATGTAAAAGATTCTAATCCAAGCATGCTGTGTAACCCCAGCACTCAGAACTGCAATGAGCTTGAAGCCAAGCCCAGCAATTCTGTGATACCCTTTCTCAAATGAAGAACCCAGACTGTAAACCTGGTACTTAGAAGTCCTGTTTACATTCTCAATAATCCTGTAATAAATCATTAATAAGCAAGCCCTAGCTTATGTGGAGAAAGAGGAATTCTAGTGGGATTGCAAGCTGGTACAACCACTCCGGAAATCAGTCTGGCGGTTCCTCAGAAAATTGGACATAGTACTACCGGAGGATCCAGCAATATCTCTCCTGGGCATATACCCAGAAGATGTTCCAACTGGTAATAAGGGTACATGCTCCACTATGTTCATAGCAGCCTTATTTATAATAGCCAGAAGCTGGAAAGAACCCAAATGTCCCTCAACAGAGGAATGGATAAGGAAATGTGGTACATTTACACAATGGAGTACTACTCAGCTATTAGAAACAATGAATTCATGAAATTCTTAGACAAATGGATGTATCTGGGGGATATCCTGAGTGAGGTAACCCAGTCACAAAAGAACACACATGATATGCACTCACTGATAAGTGGATATTAGCCCAGAAATGTAGAAGGAAGACCAAAGTGTGGATACATCGTTCCTCCTTAGAATAGGGAACAAAATACCCATGGAGGGAGTTACAGAGACAAAGTTTGGAGCAGAGACGGAAGGAAGGACCATCCAGAGACTGCCCCACCCGGGGATCCCTCCCATATACAACCACCAAACCCAGACACTATTGCATATGCCAGCAAGATTTTGCTGACAGCAGCCTGATATAGCTGTCTCTCGTGAGGTTATGCCAGTGCCTGGCAAATACAGAAGTGGATGCTCACAGTCATCTATTGGCTAGAACACAGGGCCCCCAATGGAGGAGCTAGAGAAAGTACCCAAGGAGCTGAAGGGGTCTGCAACCCTATAGGTGGAACAACATTATGAACTAACCAGTACTCCCCAGAGCTGTGTCTCTAGCTGCATATGTAGCAGAAGATGGCCTAGTCAGACATCATTGGGAGGAGAGGCCCTCGGTCTTGCAAATATATGCCCCAGTACAGGGGAATGCCAGGGCCAGGAAGCGGGAGTTGGGTTGGGGAGCAGGGCGGGGGGAGGGCATAGGGGGCTTTCGGGATAGCATTTGAAATGTAAATGAAGAAAATATCTAATAAAAAATTTCAAAAAAAAAAAAAAAAAGCCCTAGCTTTCTGATTTCACCTCATCCTTTCCTAAAAGTTCTCTTGCTCAAAATTGAGTAAGGGAAGATCACCTGTGCTCTTTCAAGAATCAATTTTCTTAAACTTCTTGGTCAGAGAAATTAGAGAAACAAGGAAATGAGCGAATTCACTTCAGCTCATTTCTCAGCTTTGTTCCCTATGCATGCAAAGTTATCCGCCAGGTATATGCAAGCTCCTTTATAGTGATCTTCATTCACATTATAAATTTGGTTGGTATTTTGGCAGAATATATTTTAAATTGTCTTTTTTTAATGTTTAAATTTTTAATAATATTCCAAAGACTTTACATACAAAAGTGTTAGTTCTGGGACTAAAACATTTGCTTCTTAGGTTAGCATATATCTTAGGTTTCAAATATCTTAGATTTTTAGTAGACTATGCCCAATATTGAATGGTTCAAGAAAATTATTTCCAGATATGAAAATATATATATAATTGTCTATAATTATAGACATTATATACATATACAATTATATGTATATAATGTCTATAATATATAAGGACAAAACCTTAATTTTCTGCTTATTCTGATTTGCTACAGGATACACAAACCAAAAGTATTATTTCAGAGACCAGTAATAAAATTGACACTGAAATCGCTTCCTTAAAAACACTGATGGAGTCGAGCAAACTTGAAACAATTCGTTATCTTGCAGGTAAGTCTTTCAGAGAAAGGAAGTGCTAGCAGTGAGTGTTTGGATCTGTCGGTTCCTACCTCTCAGGATAACCAGGCCAGGGCAGAGAAAACATTGGAGCTAAAATACTCCTTTATTTCTTGGTACCCTGTTTTCCTTGAAGAAGGTTCCAGTTTCAAGATTGAAGTAGCAAGCACCTGTGCAATTTCACTGATAGAAAAAGGTGTTTGACTTGGGAGGCAGAGGCAGGCGGATTTCTGAGTTCGAGGCCAGCCTGGTCTACAAAGTGAGTTCCAGGACAGCCAGGGCTGTACAGAGAAACCCTGTCTCGAAAAGCCAAAAAGAAAAAAGAAGGAAAAAAGAAAAAGGTGTCTGGCTATCAAGAAAATAAATAAACTGAAGAATAAAAGGGTAAAATTATTTAGGAAAATTCCACAAGTTCATTTCATTGTAAAGGTTTGATTGTGTTAGAAAGATCACAAAAGTAGTTGTAGGCTGTTAAAACACATCAAAAAGAGAGGAGTGGCCGGGCGTGGTGGCGAACGCCTTTAATCCCAGCACTCGGGAGGCAGAGGCAGGTGAATTTCTGAGTTCGAGGCCAGCCTGGTCTGCAAAGTGAGTTCCAGGACAGCCAGGGCTACACAGAGAAACTCTGTCTCGAAAAACCAACCCCCCCCCCAAAAAAAAGGAAGAGGAGGAGGAGGAGGAGAAGAAGAAGGAAAAAGAGGAGGAAGAGGGTGAGGAAGCTGCTTCCTTGGCCTAATTGAGCACACAGATGCTGTCGAAAACTTAGATTGCCTCCTACTGAGCTTCACAACTTCAATCTGAGCTTTTTATGGCCCATGTTAACTACTACTTGTCTTTTTACTTGCTTTTCATAAAAGTGGTATGTTTTCATTTAAATTGTCTATGTAATTCAAGAGCAATGAAATCCCCTCACCTTCTTGATTTAGTATTAATAGTTTATATCTTGTCTTCTGTATACAAGTAAGATACACTTATAAAAATTATTTACCCATTTTAGTTAATTCCATGTGTTAAAAATGTGACTGTCTTAAGTATATTTTAACATTACCACGCATAAACATCTTTTATTACTAAAGATTCCCCAACAATGTTGTTTCAGCTCTTCATCCTTAAGAGCAATGCTACTCTGAACATATATGTGCATGCCTTACTAAATACACATATGTCTATATGCCTGTTGCTGTGCACCTTTAAAATTTGGGGTCACACCAAGCGTGGTGGCGCATGCCTTTAGTCCAAGTACTTGGGAGGCAGAAACAACAAAACAAAAACAAAAAAAAACTGGGGGTCAAAAGATACACCTATTTTAAATGTGTGTATTAACAAATTACCATATAAATAAAATTCCTGATCATAGTGGTTTTCCAGCCACCCACTGTTTGTAATGCAGCAAGTTAGAAGATGAATGAGTCTCAGTCCTCAACTGATATATATCCCCTTATTTTTTAACTTAAGTGCTCTATTTTTATTTCTAACATTAGGTTCCTGCTTAAAATTCAGATTTAAAAAAAAAAATCTGAAGTTAGGCTTTGAAATCCCCTACATTAACAAAGTGTGTAGAACCAAAGGCCTCGAGCTCAACTGTAATGTTATGGGAAATTCCAAAACAGCTCATTTGGAATGTTCATTCTCTTCCAGGATCAGTCCCAACAAAGGAATTCAGATTCTACCTGGGATTTCCCAGTATTCTCTTGAGTATTCACCTAAAGAATACCATAGTTAAAAACAAACAGAATACTGCTGGGTGCTTTTAATCCCAGCACTTGGGAGGCAGACACAGGCAGATCTCTGAGTTCGAAGACAGCCTGGTCTACAGAGTGAATTCCTTGACAGCCAGGGCTATACAGAGAAACCCTGTGGTGGGTAAGGGGGGGTAACACCACAAAATCCTTTTTACCCTCCAAGTTGAAGATGGTGACATTCTCCAGAAAGCTTTAACAGTTCATAGATATGCAAGGCTTTGTGGTAGTAGCAAGTTAGCAATTGTTTTTTAAAAGATTTTACTGGGTCTGGAGAGAAGACTTAGGGGCTAAGAGCACTAGTTGTTCTAAAGGACACATGGTGACTCACAACCATCTGTAACTCCAGGATCCAGTCCCCTCTTCTGGCCTCCACAGGTACCTGGCACTCATATGGTGCACTGACGTAAATGTAGGTGTGACACCCATACACAGAACAATAGGCCTTCTTACGTCCTTTTGTTGTGCTGAGCATTTGGACCGAGTCCTATCGAAGCACATTCTCCTTCCTCCTTGAAGAGTATACTTGTACTGTTGTTACTGGGGAGCCAGTTAGGAAGCCACAATTACAGTTTTAAATCAGATAAAGCTAAATGGATCTATTTGTTTAGAATCCCTGAGATATTGTTAATAAGACAGTAAGGCTCCCTTTCTTGAAGATTCACAACTACCAGGCATGGTAGGATTTGGCTGTCAATTTGCCAAAACTTCTAGGCTTAGTCCCAAGTATCTGGAAGTATGGGCACATGCCATCTGTGCCCAAAAACCTCAATTGAGGAAATGCCTCCATAAGGTCAGCCTAGAGACAAGGCTTGGGGAATTCTCTTTTTTTGTTTGTTTATTAAGATTTATTTATCTTATATATGTGAGTACACTGTTGCTGTCTTCAGACACCAGAAGAGGTCATCGGATCCCAGTACAGATGGTTGTGAGCCACCATGGGAATTGAACTCAGGACCTTTGGAGCCACCTCTCCAGCTCTGGGGAATTGTCTTAATGATGATGAGAGAACTCAGCCCCGCGTGGGTGGTGCCACGCCTGCATAGGCTGAAAGCAGGCTGAGGAAGGCAGGCAGCAGCACTGGGTTTGCTTCAGTTCCATTTCTGGGTCCCTGCCTGGAGTTCCTGCCCTGTCTTCCTGCACTGATTGAGTGTGACTCAGAGTTGTTGAACCCTTTCCTCCCCAAGCTGTTTTGGTCATGGTGCTTATCACAGCAATGGAAACCCTAAGACCTGATATTAGTGACTTTGAAGCACCGCTTACATTTTCTGACATGACACCTATATTTTTTAGTTATTCTCATTTTTACTTTCCAAAGTATAGGAAGCTATTGATATAACTATTGCCTTTACAAATCCCCCCCCTTTTTTTTACAAATGCCTTTTATTCTTAGTTTAATTTTCTAGGAAATAAAGAACATGGGATATAAATTTGATTTTGTTTCTGTTCATTTCTTTTATTGTCTGAAATAATTAGCTATAGCTTGTAACATAGTTTCTTTCTTTTCACAGCCTCAGTGTTCACTTGCTTGGCGATAGCATTGGGGTTTTATAGGTTCTGGAAGGAGAACTGACGATGATGCTGCCGCTGCTGCTGCCGCCGCTGCTGCCGCTGCTGCTCACTCCATAGAATGTACTCACTACAAACTCTTCAAAGGGCTTGTGGACTAAATGAAGTGTTTGGTATTTTATTCTTATGTTGTATGTCTTTATGTTGAAAAGCTGTCACTCAAACCTGGCTTGATATAGAAGTCCTTATCCTCTGATAACTATAGCAATAAAAAGTTTTGCATTTGAGCTTTGTAAATGAAGTTGGATTTTATATCAGATTACATTTTTGAAAACAATTCTGTAGTCTATACACTTACTGGATTTTACTTTCTTGGTTATTATTGCAATTAGATTTTTATATAAAATAAAATACTATAACAAAGTTGGTTGATTTTTCAAAGTGACTTCCTATGTAAGTGGCGATTTTTTGTAGTGAATAATAAATTTTAAAATAATGTGTATCTCATTGTAAATGTGTTATAATTAATATGAAATCTATAGTTATTCTGATTACATGTATCTTTTTAATTTTTCATATGTGCAGCATTTGAGGAGTGAATTTTGTGGTTTGTTCATTTGCTGCTACCAAGGATTGAACCTAAAACTTTATGCACGTTGGCTGATTAGGTGTCCCACCAACCACCCTATGTCCCAGTACTTATCCTCACCTCCTGAATTGCTTCACATTAACCCAACTATATGAAACAGACTTTCCCAATGATTCATTTAAATTCAAACATCTCTTGTTGTGTGTGTTTGTGTGTGTGTATACATACATTCATATATAGTACCATCTCAGAGAGTTGGGGATTGAAACATCCCAGGCCAGAACCAAAAGAAGGAAGTTCAAATTTGTATTGTTTTCCTGTCTTCACATTTTTCTCTTTTGTTAGTGTGCTTGTATGTGTGTGTGAGAGAGAGAGAGAGAAAGAGAGAGAGAGATACACATGTGTATTCATATGGAGGCCAAACATCACCTTTGGGTGTGTTTCTTATTCTGTATCTTACTTTTTTAAGACAGGATCTCTCCTCTCTTCCCTCTCCCTCCTCCACTCCACCCGACTCCTGTTCCTGTCCCTTTTTCTTCCCCTCCCCCTTCCCTTTCAGCTAAACTGACAACTTCAGGAATCTATCTGTTCCTGGCCCCCAGCACTGGGATGTATGCCCAGGATTTACAAAAGTGCTAGGGATGCAAACATGGGTGCTTCAAGCTCTATATACACCGAGTCATCTCTCCAGCCTCTCTATTTTTCTTACATCTTAGTTCTCCATCCCAGTTGATAGAACCAAGAATGACCTTCCCCCTCCCAAGTGCTCGACATATAAAATAAGCATGCACTACCATGCCCAATTTTTTGTGGTGGTGGATTTTAAACCTAGAGTTCCATGCATGCTAGGCAAACATTTTTCCAACTGATCTACATCCACATCCCATCTGTGCCATTTTTAACAATTGCTTAGACTTCCGACTGGCCTGATGTGATCTTAGCAATCACATTCTTGGGACCAGCAAATCCTGCTCACACTGGTTAGGTTTAGCCGTCACATAGCTTGCTGGCTCACCACAGGCAGAAATGAAACAGAATGAAAATGTGTGGGAACTAAATCAGAACCAGCATGGCTGCTTTTGGTCAACAAAGGACAAAGTCTCAATTCAAGGGATGATGGGGGAAGAAAATAACCGAGTCTGCCTCTTAACTATTTCCAAAAAGCTGCAGCACAGAGCAAAGATGGAATTCAGAGTCAGATTACTTAAGGGGTTTTCTTAGCAGGGGTGTAGCATGGACTTTTTCTGAGTAGATTTTCACTCGTGTAAAGCATTTGAGACATTTGGTAATTGTTGTAAAGCTGTTCTGTTTGAAAACTTACCACCCCACCCCCCCAAGTCTAGATGCTTTGCTAAAGTTGGAAGTCATTTGAATAAATGTTTTGTCAGAGTGGGTAGGTGTGTGTATGTGCATGTGCGCACTGTGCATGTATATACACACACGAGTGTCTTGAGACGGTTTCTGTGGAGTCCAGCTGCCCAAAAATTCATCATACTCCTTCTCCAGACTCTTAAGTGCTAGATTTAGAGGTATGAGCCAGGCGTGGTGGCGCACGCCTTTGATCCCAGCACTCAGGAGGCAGAGGCAGGTGAATTTCTGAGTTCGAGGCCAGCCTGGTCTACAAAGTGAGTTCCAGGACAACCAGGGCTGCACAGAGAAACCCTGTCTCAAAAAAACATAAATAAATAAATGAAAGAAAAATAAAAAATAAAAGATTTAGAGGTATGTACTGTAATACTTAGCAAAGGTCAAAACTCTTAATATGCATAAGATCATATGCATATTAGTAGTAGTACATCTAGACAGTAAAATACAGATTTATTGTGAAGCCATAGTATCATTTTAATAATTATTATTACCTAGAATTAGATTTCCTTTGACCTTTAGATTATACTATCTTATAGTTCACAGTTTATGTGAATACTTGTAAAATGTTGGCTTGCATATATATGTATATAAAAAGTTTTAAGTCCCTTTGATATACAGCATTTTCCCCTTCTGAACTGCAGGCTTTCTATGGATTCACATCTCTCTACAGTGAAGGAAAATCAGGATGTATTTAACCTTACTGCACTGATTAGTACCTTCTCACAAACACACCCCCAGGTGACACTTTTTTTTTCACTCGCCGCTTCTCTTTGCTAGACTCACACGAGTCATCTTCCTATAAAAAAAAAAGAGAGAGAGAGAGAATCAAATAAAACACATGCTAACATTCTTCTATGTGTCCAAAAAAGAAAAAAGAGCCATGCTAAGTATTTTCTGCTCTGATTAAATTTCTTTAGGATTTTGTGTAGCTTTTCCTGGATCTAAAGTACTCGTGCTCCATTTTGTGCTGAATCAGTAAGGCTGGGAGAGCCCTGAAAGGCAGTCAGTGCTCGATACTTAATAGAGACCCCAAAGGGAATGACTTGTCATTTCTGCTTCTGTCTTGACTAACATTCCATGGCATAACTACAACGTAGGATGTGCTAAAACAACTTCATTTGGAACCTTTAAGAACCTTACGGGGCTAGGATTTGTATTTCTTCACTTCTCCATTCCCAAGTTTTTGTTTGTACAATATTCATGAACAATTTATGTTTCCTTTACCACGTTACCCCTTCTCCACCTGTACTGGCTAGTTTTGCGTCAACTTGACACAGCTGGAGTTATCACAGAGAAAGGAGCTTCAGTTGGGGAAATGACTCCATGAGATCCAACTGTAAGGCATTTTCTCAATTAGTGATCAAGGGGGAAAGACCCCGTGTGGGTGGTGCCATCTCTGGGCTGGTAGTCTTGGTTCTATAAGAGAGCAGGCTAAGCAAGCCAGTAAGTAACATCCCTCCATGGCTCTGCATCAGCTCCTGCTTCCTGACCAGCTTGAGTTCCAGTCCTGACTTCCTTGGTGATGAACAGCAGCATGGAAGTGTAAGCTGAATAAACCCTTTCCTCCCTAACTTGCTTCTTGGTCATGATGTTTGTGCAGGAATAGAAACCCTAACTAAGACACCACCATTGCTGAATCTTTCTCATCATCTTGGTATTCACATAAGTGAACAAAGAATAATCAATAAATGCTATGGGAAGGAGCAAGGGTGGAGATGAGCACAACAGATGTCCACTAGATGTTAGGCATTGTTGAATAACTGGAGTCAAAAACGCTGTGCATGCCATTCACCGCAAGGCATACTACATGCTCTAAAGTTGGCCAACACTAAACAGATTTTGTGGGTTTGTTTTGTCTTGTTTATGTGTGGATGAGAGAGAGAGAGAGAGAGAGAACGTGCATGCAAGTGCATACTTGCACACTGGAAGTCAGTTTAGTTTGGTTTTGGGTTAGGTTTTTGTTTTTCCTTAAGATATGAAGTGGGGTGGGGTCTGGGAAGAGTTGAGTGGGGAGGAAAATGACAAAAATATACTGTACAAACTTTTTTTTTTTAAGACAGGGTTTCTCTGTATAGCCTTGGCCGTCCTGGAACTCACTTTGTAGACCAGGCTGGCCTCGAGCTCAGAAATCCGCCTGCCTCTGCCTCCCGAGTGCTGGGATTAAAGGCGTGCACCACCACGCCCGGCTTGTACAAACTTTTAAACAGTTTTACCAGAAGAAAAAAAGAAAATGTAGGTGAGAAGGGTGTGCACAGAGATCTTCCCAAAGCAGCCTTCCCAGCACATCCTTGGGGAGAGCCTGTGGCTAGAGTTACTTCTGAAAGTCCGCCTCCCGTGCCATTGCTAACAAGCCAGAGTTAAGTCCTGTACACTAGCACGTGAGCCTGCAAAGACAGACCACAGCTCCATGCCCTTCCTTCTGCTCGCCTCCTGAAGCCCAAGTTCTTAAAGGCAACTTCAGAATTTTCCACAAGTGCAGTAAGAAAATGAGAGTGAATGGCTTGTGGTAGCAGTGATGAGTGACTGTGGGTGGGCTGGAGAGACCTAGCAAGCTGTGTCACTTTACAAACTGTCACTAGGTTTCAAGATCTGTAATATAAAATAGTGCATGCAAAACAAAAAGCCTTGACATTAAGTTGAATATGTAATTAAATAATAACTAGGATTGATAATGATCAAGATCTCAATGTGTGTTAAATATTCTCATGAAACTTAGAATTTCAGTACTTTAGGTATTCAACCAAACTAAAAACGGGGAACACCGTCAAAGCAGTACAACTTGCTTGGTAGAAAGACAAGAGTACTGTGGTTAGGAGTCTTAGGACAGCCCAGGGGCCTCTATGGGGCAGATTTGATAGGAGACCTTGAGATAGAAGAACAAAATGAACTAATAAAGTTTGGTGCTGGGAAAGTGTTAAATTCAAAAAGGATCATCTACATAAGAAAAAATTGGCAAATATAGGACTGATGTGGTAAATTAAAGCTGAACCCAAATGGAGGAATCCACTTCATTAAGGTAAGATTTTCAGAACAAGAAATGACAGGAAAAAAACAAGCTGTTTACTCAAATAAATTTGGATAAGGGAGGACTAGATGTATGAATTCTGTGTTAAGAGTCTACAGTTTATGGATTAAAGAGAAAGAAAAGCCGGGCGTGGTGGCGCACGCCTTTAATCCCAGCACTCGGGAGGCAGAGGCAGGCGGATTTCTGAGTTCGAGGCCAGCCTGGTCTACAAAGTGAGCTCCAGGACAGCCAGGGCTACACAGAGAAACCCTGTCTCGAAAAACCAAAAAAAAAAAAAATAAAAAAAAAAAAAATAAAGAGAAAGAAATATATGGAAAGATTCAAAAATCCAAAACTGGACCCACCTAGTAGTTCAGACCTTTACTCCTTCATCCTAGCATCTGGGAGGCTGGGGACAGCGTGATCTACATAATGAGTTCTGGGCCAGCAAGGGTTACATAGGCCCTGTCTCAAAACAAACAAAAACTCGTTTTAACAAAACAGATCTGGGGGCTGGACAGTAGCGGTGCATGCCTTTAATCTCAACTCTCAGGCAGTAGAGGTGTGCGGATCTCTATACTTCAAGACCAGCTTGGTCTTCAGAGTGAGTTCCAGGACAGTCAGGGCTACACAGAAAATCCCTGTCTGGAAGGAAAGAGGGAGGGAGGGAGGGAGGGAAGGAAAATGGAAAGGAAGAGAGAAAAGAAGGAAAAGAAAAAACAAAAGGAGAAGAAAAGAGATCTGGGGTGAAAATCTGGTCTGGTTAAGTTTGGTTTTAGCCATTTTAAATTTCGACACTGCTGGGAATATCAGATGAAAGTTCAGCTATCAGTCAGAACAAAGGGAACTCGAGTGAGAGCTTAACACTTTAGTATGAGTGTTAAAATCTTTACAGAAACATCGGAAGACAGAGGGTCTGAATGTGTTCCTGTGTCACGTTATTTCTGTGATCAAACAAGACACCCACCTTAGTCTGACATGGTGGCATATACCTGCAATCACAACACATGGGAGACTGAGGCAGGGGATTGTAAATGAGACCAGCCTGGGCTACCTAGTGCATTTTAGGTCTGATTCATAATAAGACCCTATTTCAATAAAAGAATAAATGGGAGGAAATGAAGGAAGGCAGTGTACATTTATTTGTTGGTAAATAGAAAATTTGCTACATTGCATGATGTACGAAACTAGCAGTGGCTGCATCTGGAAAGTGAAATTGGATGTTAGAAAGTCCACTTATCTGCTTTTAATGTCTTGCAAGCAACTCTTGTGTTATGTACACTCTCTGCAGTGATTAAGAGGCTAACAATTAGTTTGCATAAAATAAAAGACCAGGATGTTGTGATACTGATCAGACAAGGTGGCAGAGGTATGAGATAATTTATCCATGACGACTGGAGAAAAAACTTCCCTAAAGGATGAAATGTCCCTCAGTCCCCATTATGTCAAGATAAGCTGTCTCCCAAGCCACATCACAGTGTGTTTTTTTGAAACAAGGTTTCTCTATGTAACCCTGGCTGTCCTGGAACGTATTCTGTATATCAGGTTGACATAAAACCCAGTGAACTGTCTGCCTCTGCCTCCTGAGGGCTAGGATTAAAGGCATGCCCCTCCACACATAGCCTTTTCTTGCAGGAGTGGGAGTCAAAGGCTAGTCTACTGAGATTGGCTGGCCCTAAGTTCCCTAGTAAAGAGAAACTGGTTTTCTGTCCTCATTCCATACTTTCTTTTTTTTTTTTTTTCCATTTTTTATTAGGTATTTAACTCATTTACATTTCCAATGCTATACCAAAAGTCCCCCATATCCACCCACCCCCACTCCCCTGCCCACCCACTCCCCCTTTTTGGCCCTGGTATTCCCCTGTACTGGGGCATATAAAGTTTGCAAGTCCAATGGGCCTCTCTTTCCAGTGATGGCCGACTAGGCCATCTTTTGATATATATGCAGCTAGAGTCAAGAGCTCCGGGGTACTGGTTAGCTCATAATGTTGTTCCACCTATAGGGTTGCAGATCCCTTTAGCTCCTTGGCTACTTTCTCTAGCTCCTCCATTGGGAGCCCTATGATCCATCCATTAGCTGACTGTGAGCATCCACTTCTGTGTTTGCTGGGCCCCGGCATAGTCTCACAAGAGACAGCTACATCTGCGTCCTTTCAATAAAATCTTGCTAGTGTATGCAATGATGTCAGCGTTTGGATGCTGATTATGGGGTGGATCCCTGGCTATGGCAGTCTCTACATGGTCCATCCTTTCATCTCAGCTCCAAACTCCGTCTCTGTAACTCCTTCCATGGGTGTTTTGTTCCCAAAGAAGATCTCAGAAGATGGAAAGATCTCCCATGTTCATGGATTGGCAGGATCAACATTGTAAAAATGGCTATCTTGCCAAAAGCAATCTACAGATTCAATGCAATCCCCATCAAAATTCCAACTCAATTCTTCAACGAATTGGAAGGAGCAATTTGCAAATTTGTCTGGAATAACAAAAAACCTAGGATAGCAAAAAGTCTTCTCAAGGATAAAAGAACTTCTGGCGGAATCACCATGCCAGACCTAAAGCTTTACTACAGAGCAATTGTGATAAAAACTGCATGGTACTGGTATAGAGACAGACAAGTAGACCAATGGAATAGAATTGAAGACCCAGAAATGAACCCACACACCTATGGTCACTTGATCTTCGACAAGGGAGCTAAAACCATCCAGTGGAAGAAAGACAGCATTTTCAACAATTGGTGCTGGCACAACTGGTTGTTATCGTGTAGAAGAATGCGAATCGATCCATACTTATCTCCTTGTACTAAGGTCAAATCTAAGTGGATCAAGGAACTTCACATAAAACCAGAGACACTGAAACTTATAGAGGAGAAAGTGGGGAAAAGCCTTGAAGATATGGGCACAGGGGAAAAATTCCTGAACAGAACAGCAATGGCTTGTGCTGTAAGATCGAGAATCGACATTCCATACTTTCTTGTGTTCTGTCAGGCGTTGATCTGGGTTGTTGAGAGGTTGTTTCTTTGTCTCAAACTGACACCTGGTGGAATCACTATTTAAATTCTTACCCTTTTGATCTTACCCTTTTTTTTTCCATAACAAAAGTCATATATTTGAAACTCAAAATGCAGCTCCAGAAAGTAGAAAAATGCTTATTCACAGTGGTAAAGAGTGTCAAATTCACAATCCTGATGTCTACTCTAGAAAGTATAGTAGGCTGTAGAACACAAGTTCAAATAGGCCAAAAGCTTACCCACATCAAAAAATACTATTGACAGGATTCAAATTCACCCCTAACTCAAAGCTTACAATTTTAGCCACTTCTATATACCATTTATCAAGAAAAATAAATGTGTAAAGACACCAACCATAGCCGCGACACTGGTGACCTGGATTTTCTGCAGCGTTTCCTTGAGTTGATCCACTTCCACTCGATACTCATCCAGCTGGCACTCTAACTTTTCCCTGCGGAGTCGCTCATAGGCCAGCTGGCCCTGCAGCTCGTTGATGGTCCTATCAGAAATGCTTTTTCAGTTAGTTCTGGTTTACCCAACAACTATTTTTGTTAACAATGGAAACCATCTATACTTTAAGCAAACAAAATGAGTCACTTATTTGTCAAGTGTACTTAGGATCTTATATAAACCAGAAGTGATTTAGGGACTGGGGACAAGCAGTGACCATAAAATAAATAAGTAAAATATGTGGTGTGCTAGAAGGTACCAAGAACTAACAGAGGGGAAAAAATAAAGCAGGAATCAGTGACATAAGATGTGGAGCAGGTGATTAGTACTTCTGTGCTGGTTACTTTTTTGACAACTTGAAACAAGCCAGAGTCAAGTGAAGAGAGAACTGCAACTGAGAACGTCCTTCCGTCACACTGACCTGGGAAACTGTCGGTCTTAACGAAAATGAGTGATGTGGGAAGGCCTGGCCAGGCCCACCTGGGCACGTGGCCCTTAGGGTATAAAACAAAGCAGCTGAACACGCTATGAGGCGCAAGCCAGTAAGCAGCTTCGGTTCTTCCCTCCAGGTTCTTGCCTCGGCTTCCTGCCCTGGCTGCCCTTCAAAGACGAGAGTGTAACTTGGATGCATAAGCTACATAACCACTTTTCTACCCTCTGTTGGTTTTGGTCAATGTTTCACCACAGCAACCAAAAGCAAACTAGGACAGAAATTGGTACCAGAGAGTGGGCTGCTGCTGTGACAGATCTGCCTAGGTTGTTTTGGGGAGGATTGTGGAAGCTTTTGGAACTTCGAGCTCCAAGTGCTAAAAGCTTAATGAACTGTTGTGGGGGCTTGGAAGTAAGAGCTTTGAGAGATGTAGGCTGATTTGTAAAGTGAGTAGACACTACCAGAGCCATTCCTGTGATGGATTTGAGTTAAGATATCTTTGGAAGCAAAGCCTGTGCTTCACTGCAGCCAGAGATGCTGTTAGCTGGGGCTGAAGAACCAACCGTAATTAACCAGAGACCAGCACCACTTATATGAATTTGCTTTGGGGGCTAATTAACTGGGCCTTAGAAATCAGCTGTGATTAACAAGAGATCAGAATTACTGTATTTCCTCAGAGTCAGCACAGGCTGTGGTCCAGTAGGGCATCAAGAATGGATCTTAAACCAAAAGATGAACTTGGAAATGTGTAAGAATCTTCCAGATTCCAAACATGTGGCATAACCCTTTAATTCCAGCATGCAGGAGAAAGACACAGGCAAACTCCTTGAACATGAAGCACTCCTGGACTATAGTGAATTCTGGGCTGACAACACTACATTGTAATATCCTGTCTTTATTTAACAACAAAACAGTGGGGTTGTTTGTTTGTTTGTTTGTTTGTTTGTTTAATCAGGATTTTTCTATATAGTCCTGTCTGTCCTAGAACTCAGAGATCTGCCTGCCTCTGCCTCCCAAGCACTGGGATTAAAGTTGGGTATCACCATGCCCAGGAAGAAAGAAGTGGGGAGGGAAGAAGAGAGGGAAGGAAGGAGGGAGGGAGGGAAGTAGGGAGGGAAAGAAGAAAGGAAAGAAGGACCCCTTGGAATTTACAGGTACTGAATACAAAGCATTGGTTTTAAGGACATTACTTCTTAGACTCCAGCTGTTCTTTCTTCTGCTTTAAATCCTCTTCGGTTATCCCACCCAAGTGTTTAAAGTTGCTCTCAGCGATTTCAAGAAGTTGTCTCAATTCTACAATTTTCTTATGAGCTCTCACTGAAAGGCAGTTAAATGGGAACATAATTTAGATGGCAGCACAGACGCTTGCAGGGTGATGATTCTCACTCAACATGTGCTTTCTTTTCTTTTGCAACATCTTTTTAAACATATTTATTAATTTTTATTTTATGTGTATGAGTGTTTTGCCAGCATGTGTGTCTGTGGACCACATTTGTGTCTGGTGCTTGTGGAGGTCAGAAGAAGGCATTTGAACCCCTGGAAATAGAGTATAGATGGTTGTTAGCTACCATGTGGGTGCTGGGAACCAAACCCAGGTCCTCCCAAAGAGCAAAGAGTGCTCTTAACCACTGAGCTACCTCTCCACCCCCACTTGCCTCCTCCTTAACAGAATCATTGTCTGCTGCTTGTGGAAGGAATTGATCCAAGTGTGATATATATGTAGAGGGGGAAATATCAGCAATGCAAGCAATAAAAAACATATCTGGAAGATTCTTTATCTGTTATTGGAATGTGCATCAGATAATTATAATGCTGACATCATAGGCAAGATATCTTAAAGAAGATTGGAAGTATTTTAAGATGGAATATAAGTACCAGGCCATGTATCATCTACTGCATGTTAGAAAATTAAAGAAAACTGATGCTAGCATCTTCACGTTATCCCTTGATAGAATTTACAGTGGAAGGATCTGCCATAGTCCTGGAAAAACAAGTCTGAGATTGTACTGGGAGCTTTTAAGTCTTTTTTAAAGGAAAACTAAATGTATCTAGACACGAATTTCAATTTTTCTTTGAAAATATGGCTTAAGCACAACTATATATTCCAACCAGAATAACTAAAAACATCTTCCAAAGATCAAAAGGACAGCGACTGAAATCTCTGAGCCTCTGCCACGAGCTAGACAGTCCCCATTCTTTAGTGTATGAAATTGAGCCTTGTAACAATTCTGTCAGGTAGCAATAGCAACACTGCTGCATTTCATAGACGAGAAAACCAATGTTCTGAAAACAACCAAACTAAATAGTAGTGAAGCTCTGATGTCTGAATCCACTGCCTGAGACCTACTATCCACTCACTATATGGCTTACATGGTTGTGCTTAGATTAGCATCAATTCAAACACATTCTTCTAGTTTTCCTCACCAGAGAGCCACTGAAACCATCTTTCTTATTCATTAGAACAAACAATGGCCCCCTGACCAATCACGGTTGAGAAGAAACATTAAAGTTATGTGGCATGAGCATACATCCCTTGATAACAAGGGTCCTACATAAACAAGAATGCAAGCCTTATGTCCAGTTATAGGGCGACTTTGGACAAACAACATCTATAAACCTAGGGCTGTCTTAGTCAACGTTCTTCAGCTGTGAAGAGAAACCATTACCATGGCAACTCTTATAAAATACAACATTTCATTGGGGCTGGCTTACAGTTTCAGAGGTTTAGTCCATTGTCATCATGGTAAGAAGCATGATAGTATGCAGGCAGATTTGATGCTGGAAAGGTAGCTAGAGTTCTACACCTGGATCAGCAGACAACATGGAGATACACTAGGCCTGGGTTGAGCATTTGAACCCTCAAGCCTATCCCCAGTGTCATATTTCCTCCAAAAAGGACACACCTACTCCATCAAGGTCACACCTAATAACTCCACTTCCTATGAGCCTGTGGGGGCCACTTTTATTCACTATAGGCTCTTTATAAATCAAATAAAACAATACCCTACTAGTGTTTCTCAAGAGACGTTATTATTTCCACAGACTTACTGTGATATATTAAAGTGTTTTGTAAAGTTCTACAAAAATGTAAACTTTTCAATATTATAGAGTAAAAATCCTGGCAGGAAAATTATATACCAGTAGCTGAAACAACCAGCAGAACTGGCACAGAAACAAAATTTGCTCTAATTACCAGACTTGTTTAATTCCATTTTTTATATGACCTGCAGTCATGTCTATGTGAGGGTGTTAGATCGCCTGAAACTGGAGTTCATGCAGTTGTGAGCTGCCATGTGGGTACTGGGAATTGTACCAGGTCCTCTGGAAAAGCAGCCAGTGCTCTTCACCACTGAACAATCTCACCAGTTTGTTTGTTTGTTTGTTTGCTTGTTTGTTTAAAGCATAACACCAATAAAAACCAAAGCCCCATTGGCTTCTGGATATCTATTTGTGTCATGTAGCATGTATTCTGGAGGAGGGGGCAGTCTGATTTAAACTAATTTAGACTGTTTTGGTGGTTATCCATTTTTTATTGACTGAACAGATCTCTCCCAAAACTCACATTAAAGCTGTATATTCCAATGTGGTGTTACTTAAAGACAGGGTTTTTAGGAGATCAGAATGAAATGACATGGCAGCAGGGGTCCTATTCTCATGGAATTAATATCATTAGAGGAGTCCACTTTAGATGGACCATATTTGCATCTCTGTTCTGCCCCCAAGCCCGCCTCACTCTTTCATTCGAGGACATGGTCATACCACAGTCAAAAGCAGGCCCTTCTCCATAAAACAATCATGTTAGACTTTGAGCTAGGACTTCCAGCCCCTAAATGCAAGAAATAAATTTCTGTTGTTTAACTTTCCCAGTCTCTAATTTACAACAGCCTGATCATACTAAGACACCATTAAATGGAAACAGATTATCCCCCAAGTGGTAACCATATGTTGAAGATTGATTCTAAGGCTTTGATTCAATCCGGAATCTGCATGTCCAGACACTGAAGGTCCTTGTGCCCAATTGAGTTTTGATTGATCAGTAAAGATGCCAATGGCTAATGGCTGGGCATGGGCTAGGATACTTACAGTTGTGCAGGTAGGATGCAGAGAAGAATGGAGGAGATCTCAATGACTCTGGGTAGAAGGATGGGATGAAGGAGTGGCAGAAGATAAAGCCAACCAACCATGTGAGATTTCGGGTAAGTGGCCACTGGCCACTTCCCCAGTTGGGCCTGGGGTAGCAGGAGAAGGCTTAGGAGTGCCCAGCCTTTGAGGTAGCCAAGGCATTTTAAAAATAAGCTAGTGTGTGTGTGTGTGTGTGTGTGTGTGTGTGTGTGTGTGTGTCTTTCATTCAAGGATCCAAAGATCCTTGGAGTGGGGATGGGGTTGGGGGGAGAGGGAGGAGAGTATACAATCCGGCGGGAGCCAAATCAGTGAAGCAAAACTCACTACAATCAAGAAAATAATCGAGAGACTATAAATGTTATATTCTTTCTCACCCTCCAGTCTATTATATCCTCAATCGTCAGACTGATAGTCTTTAAAACATAAACCAATTAACATGGCTGTTACTGTTTGAATGACAAAGGCTCCGGTATTTGAACACACGGTCCCTAGTTGATTGAGAAATGTAAGCAGTGCAGTCTTGCAGGAAGAAGTCAATGAGACTAGGCTCTAAGAGCTAAAAAGCCCCCCATCACTTTGAGTTTTGTTCTCTCTCCTTCAAAGCTCTCTGCTTTCTGCTCCTGCTGCCATGCCTACTACAGCTAGCTACAGCAAGCTAGCAGATTGCTACTATAATTATAGCTCCCTGCCAGGATTGACACCTTTGTGGAACTATAAACCTAAATAAATCATTCCTTCTCTAAGATGCTTGGTTATGGTATTTAGCAACAGAAACATAATTAATACATCCTCTCGGCTGTTAGGAGCACTTGCTACTCTTCCAGAGAATTCAAGTTAGGACCCGAGCACCCAAATTTAGTGGCCACCTAAATTAGTGTTTTACTGCTGTGAAGAGACAATATGACCTAAGCAACTCTTATAAAGGCAAACATTTAATTGGAGCTGGTTTACAGTTTGAGGTTTAGTCCATTATCATCATGGCAGGAGCATGACAGCATCCAGGCAGACATGGTCTGAAAGCCACTAGGAGAAGACTGACTTCCTAACAGCTAGGAAGAGGGACTCAAAGTCCAGCCCCACAGTAACACACTTCCTCCAACAAGGCCACACCTCCTAATAGTGGCATTTATTCCCTGGGCCAAGCATATTCACACCTCTACAGTGGCTCACAATCTGAAACTACAGCTCCAAGAGAATCCAAAGCCTCTGACCTCCAAGGACATCTGTATTCATGTGCACACACACACACACACACACACACATGTGGCAACAAAAGAAAATAGCAAAAAGTAAATATTTTTGAAAGAAAATTATAGATTCTACCATGGTTTTAAAAAAAAATCAGTCCAAAAGCATGGAGAAATAATTTATGTGTATTCCAATGTAACCCTAGCACTTCACACTGCCTGACACATAAACAATATTCATAAGTACATGCTAGATGATAAAAGAGGAATAACTGAGAAAGCACAGTGACCAAGGCATCTTGTAGTTGAGTTACAGAGACATCTATGTTGAGTCCAGAATATTTTCTAAATTCCAAAATGCAGAACTGTATGTGGTATTCTCCCACAGTCCTTGGCCAAGGCTATGAAGAGTGTACAGACCCACACAAGTTGGGTAAATGGCATGTCTTCCTCATCCATTTCACCTATCTAAATCCTACCCATTCAAGGGAAAGCCTAAACCACACTTTTACAAATGTTCCCTTGCTACTTTTTCCTGAGTAAATAATCCTTTTAAACTGCCTGTGAGTCATCTTTCCCTACCTTTATCTTCAAACTCTTCCCACCCAGATCAATCAGCAAATCCCATGGCCCCCTTTTTAACTGCGTATCCAAATTTCACCATCTCCATTCCAATCCAAGCTATCACCAACTCTTTCCAGGTAAGGCCACTTCCTCTGACCTTTCCACTTTCATTCAGGCCCTGTGAAAGGACATGGCCTTTCAACCCTCTGGAAGTCTAGATACGAAAACAAGTAGAACTAATCAGATCCTGGCTTGCTTTCTTCACAACCACCTCTAGATAATGCATGGCCTTATTACTGCTGCCTGGTTAAAAGATCATGAAGGGTATGTGTGTATGTAAAATACACAGTGTTAATGCAAGCTCTTCTGGAATGAAAATCTCTAATATAAAAAACACTGAAGTAAAACAAGAGTGTGTCTCTGAGAGTCATGGGCCTCCATTATAGACTATAGAGCCCAGGAAACAATACAGATAATACTGTACTGTACTGTACTGTATTGTACTTCTCTTGCACAATACCTTGACAAATTCCTAAATTAGTCACTTCATCCATATTGTCAGATGAATATGTTCTTTCCTAGTTAACCCACCTGAAATATTATATTCTTTGTGCCCTCCAGTCTGTTACATCCCCAGTAGTTAGAATGACAGTCTTTTTTCAAGAATGACAGTCTTTAAACACAAATCAAATAACATCATTCTTGCTCTAAATTCCAACAAAGGCTTAAAAGAAAACCGAAATCTAAATTCTTATTAGGTCTTTATGATCCTACTGGACCCCCACTCACCTCTCCAAGCTCCTCTGTTAACCTCTTAGTGAGTCCACTCAGGCACAGAGATACTCACCTTTGCACATATTTAGAATCCTCTCCCAAGATCTTCATACAGGTCATTCTCATCATTCAGGTCTCTTCTGAAATGTCACCTCAGAGTCCTAACAGTTACCTACATCATCACCCTGACTCATTTTCTTTACACTCCAATTTTCTTTTCAATTCTTTACTACTCTCCCCTATGGATACCAATACCAAACACAAGTTCCTTTGTATTGGCCAATTTTGCTAATAATAAAAATTGTCTGGCACAGTAGATAAACAGAAATTTTGTTGCAATCATGGTCTTTAAAAATTGATGGACTGAGAATACATGCAATAGCAATTAATGAAAAAAGAGGCCATTAAAAAAAGAGGAGGGGGGAGGGTATATAAGAAGTTCTGGAGGGAGGAAAGGGAGAAATGGCATAATTATAATCTAAAAAATAAAATAATCATTAGTGCTAGAGAGATGGGTCAACAGTTAAGAACACTTGCTCTTGCAGAGGACCCGGGCTTGATTCCTAGTATGACACAGTCCCTAACAGCCATCTGTAAGTACAGCTCCAGAGAATCTGATGCCTACTTCTGGACTTTGTGAGCACCAGTAATACACATGGTACACAGTCATATGTACAAGAAAAACACACACACATGCATATATAATGAAAATAATGAATCTTTACAAAAATATTATTTACCAGGAGGCCTTAGAAATGTTTTTGTGTGTGCTAGGGTGGGAAGGAGTTCAAATCTTCCAGTGTAGTCCACGCTTGCTCTAAGCTCACTCTACAGCCCAAACAGGCCTCAGACTTGCATCCTCACTCGGCCTCGCAGGTGCTAGCATCAACAGGCTTGACTTGGCTCTTCCCATGGTTACATCCACTTGAATATATTTGTCTTCTTTAACTTCTTTAGTTTCCGTGTTACATTCTTTCATTCCAAGAATGAAAGGCCACTATCTTACACTTATTTATACTTTTAATAACTTTTCGGGCAAAAATATTACAACTGGCTCTGATTCTGAAAATACCAAATTACTTTTCTTTGTAAATAGTGTTATTTGAATAACTTCCAAACTTGCAGTAAAAAAGTAGGCCTGATTGTTAATTTTTTTTCCATTTTTTATTAGGTATTTAGCTCATGTACATTTCCAATGCTATACCAAAAGTCCCCCATACCCACCCACCCCCACTCCCCTACCCACCCACTCCCCCTTTTTGGCCCTGGCGTTCCCCTGTACTGGGGCATATAAAGTTTGTTTGTCCAATGGGCCTCTCTTTCCAGTGATGGCCGACTAGGCCATCTTTTGATATATATGCAGCTAGAGTCAAGAGCTCCGGGGTACTGGTTAGTTCATAATGTTGTTCCACCTATAGGGTTGCAGATCCCTTTAGCTCCTTGGGTACTTTCTCTAGCTCCTCCATTGGGAGCCCTGTGATCCATCCATTAGCTGACTGTGAGCATCCACTTCTGTGTTTGCTAGGCCCCGGCATAGTCTCACAAGAGACAGCTACATCTGGGTCCTTTCAATAAAATCTTGCTAGTGTATGCAATGGTGTCAGCGTTTGGATGCTGATTATGGGGTGGATCCCTGGATATGGCAGTCTCTACATGGTCCATCCTTTCGTCTCAGCTCCAAACTTTGTCTCTGTAACTCCTTCCCTGGGGGTTTTGTTCCCACTTCTAAGGAGGGGCATAGTGTCCACACTTCAGTCTTCATTTTTCTTGAGTTTCATGTGTTTAGGAAATTGTATCTTATATCTTGGGTATCCTAGGTTTTGGGCTAATATCCACTTATCAGTGAGTACATATTGTGTGAGTTCCTTTGTGAATGTGTTACCTCACTCAGGATGATGCCCTCCAGGTCCATCCATTTGCCTAGGAATTTCATAAATTCATTCTTTTTAATAGCTGAGTAGTACTCCATTGTGTAGATGTACCACATTTTCTGTATCCATTCCTCTGTTGAGGGGCATCTGGGTTCTTTCCAGCTTCTGGCTATTATAAATAAGGCTGCTATGAACATAGTGGAGCATGTGTCCTTCTTACCAGTTGGGGCATCTTCTGGATATATGCCCAGGAGAGGTATTGCTGGATCCTCCGGTAGTACTATGTCCAATATTCTGAGGAACCGCCAGGCTGATTTCCAGACTGGTTGTACAAGCCTGCAATCCCACCAACAATGGAGGAGCGTTCCTCTTTCTCCACATCCACGCCAGCATCTGCTGTCACCTGAATTTTTGATCTCAGCCATTCTGACTGGTGTGAGGTGGAATCTCAGGGTTGTTTTGATTTGCATTTCCCTGATGATTAAGGATGTTGAACATTTTTTTCAGGTGCTTCTCTGTCATTCGGTATTCCTCAGGTGAGAATTCTTTGTTCAGTTCTGAGCCCCATTTTTAATGGGGTTATTTGATTTTCTGAAGTCCACCTTCTTGAGTTCTTTATATATGTTGGATATTAGCCCCCTATCTGATTTAGGATAGGTAAGATTCTTTCCCAATCTGTTGGTGGTCTTTTGTCTTATTGACGGTGTCTTTTGCCTTGCAGAAACTTTGGAGTTTCATTAGGTCCCATTTGTCAATTCTCGATCTTACAGCACAAGCCATTGCTGTTCTGTTCAGGAATTTTTCCCCTGTGCCCATATCTTCAAGGCTTTTCCCCACTTTCTCCTCTATAAGTTTCAGTGTCTCTGGTTTTATGTGAAGTTCCTTGATCCACTTAGATTTGACCTTAGTACAAGGAGATAAGTATGGATCGATTCGCATTCTTCTACACCATAACAACCAGTTGTGCCAGCACCAATTGTTGAAAATGCTGTCTTTCTTCCACTGGATGGTTTTAGCTCCCTTGTCAAAGATCAAGTGACCATAGGTGTGTGGGTTCATTTCTGGGTCTTCAATTCTATTCCATTGGTCTACTTGTCTGTCTCTATACCAGTACCATGCAGTTTTTATCACAATTGCTCTGTAGTAAAGCTTTAGGTCAGGCATGGTGATTCCACCAGAGGTTCTTTTATCCTTGAGAAGAGTTTTTGCTATCCTCGGTTTTTTGTTATTCCAGATGAATTTGCAAATTGCTCCTTCTAATTTGTTGAAGAATTGAGTTGGAATTTTGATGGGGATTGCATTGAATCTGTAGATTGCTTTTGGCAAGATAGCCATTTTTACAATGTTGATCCTGCCAATCCATGAGCATGGGAGATCTTTCCATCTTCTGAGATCTTCTTTAATTTCTTTCTTCAGAGATTTGAAGTTTTTATCATACAGATCTTTCACTTCCTTAGTTAGAGTCACGCCGAGATATTTTATATTATTTGTGACTATTGGGAAGGGTGTTGTTTCCCTAATTTCTTTCTCAGCCTGTTTATTCTTTGTGTAGAGAAAGGCCACTGGTTTGTTTGAGTTAATTTTATATCCAGCTACTTCACCGAAGCTGTTTATCAGGTTTAGGAGTTCTCTGGTGGAATTTTTAGGGTCACTTATATATACTATCATATCATCTGCAAAAAGTGATATTTTGACTTCCTCTTTTCCAATTTGTATCCCCTTGATCTCCTTTTGTTGTCGAATTGCTCTGGCTAATACTTCAAGTACTATGTTGAAAATATAGGGAGAAAGTGGGCAGCCTTGTCTAGTCCCTGATTTTAGTGGGATTGCTTCCAGCTTCTCTCCATTTACTTTGATGTTGGCTACTGGTTTGCTGTAGATTGCTTTTATCATGTTTAGGTATGGGCCTTGAATTCCTGATCTTTCCAAAACTTTTATCATGAATGGGTGTTGGATCTTGTCAAATGCTTTTTCTGCATCTAACGAGATGATCATGTGGTTTTTGTCTTTGAGTTTGTTTATATAATGGATTACATTGATGGATTTTCGTATATTAAACCATCCCTGCATCCCTGGAATAAAACCTACTTGGTCAGGATGGATGATTGCTTTAATGTGTTCTTGGATTCGGTTAGCGAGAATTTTATTGAGGATTTTTGCGTCGATATTCATAAGAGAAATTGGTCTGAAGTTCTCTATCTTTGTTGGATCTTTCTGTGGTTTAGGTATCAGAGTAATAGTGGCTTCATAAAATGAGTTGGGTAGAGTACCTTCTACTTCTATTTTGTGAAATAGTTTGTGCAGAACTGGAATTAGATCTTCTTTGAAGGTCTGATAGAACTCTGCACTAAACCCGTCTGGTCCTGGGCTTTTTTTTGGCTGGGAGACTATTAATAACTGCTTCTATTTCGTTAGGGGATATGGGACTGTTTAGATGGTCAACTTGATCCTGATTCAACTTTGGTACCTGGTATCTGTCCAGAAATTTGTACATTTTGTCCAGGTTTTCCAGTTTTGTTGAGTATAGCCTTTTGTAGAAGGATCTGATGGTGTTTTGGATTTCTTCAGGATCTGTTGTAATGTCTCCCTTTTCATTTCTGATTTTGTTAATTAGGATTTTGTCCCTGTGCCCTCTAGTGAGTCTAGCTAAGGGTTTATCTATCTTGTTGATTTTCTCAAAGAACCAACTCCTCGTTTGGTTAATTCTTTGAATAGTTCTTCTAGTTTCCACTTGGTTGATTTCACCCGAGTTTGATTATTTCCTGCCGTCTACTCCTCTTGAGTGAATTTGCTTCCTTTTTTTCTAGAGCTTTTAGATGTGTTGTCAAGCTGCTAGTATGTGCTCTCTCCCTTTTCGTCTTAGAGGCACTCAGAGCTATGAGCTTCCCTCTTAGAAATGCTTTCATTGTGTCCCATAGGTTTGGGTATGTTGTGGCTTCATTTTCATTAAACTCTAAAAACTCTTTAATTTCTTTCTTTATTCCTTCCTTGACCAAGGTATCATTGAGAAGAGTGTTGTTCAGTTTCCACGTGAATGTTGGCTTTCCATTATTTATGTTGTTATTGAAGATCAGCCTTAGTGCATGGTGATCTGATAGGATACATGGGACAATTTCAATATTTTTGTATCTGTTGAGGCCTGTTTTGTGACCAATTATATGGTCAATTTTGGAGAAGGTCCCGTGAGGTGCTGAGAAGAAGGTATATCCTTTTGTTTTAGAATAAAATGTTCTGTAGATATCTGTCAGGTCCATTTGTTTCATAACTTCTGTTAGTTTCACTGTGTCCCTGTTTAGTTTCTGTTTCCACGATCTGTCCATTGATGAAAGTGGTGTGTTGAAGTCTCCCACTATTATTGTGTGAGGTGCAATGTGTGCTTTGAGCTTTACTAAAGTGTCTTTAATGAATGTGGCTGCCCTTGCATTTGGAGCGTAGATATTGAGAATTGAGAGTTCCTCTTGGAGGATTTTACCTTTGATGAGTATGAAGTGTCCCTCCTTGTCTTTTTTGATGACTTTGGGTTGGAAGTCGATTTTATTCGATATTAAAATGGCTACTCCAGCTTGTTTCTTCAGACCATTTGCTTGGAAAATTGTTTTCCAGCCTTTCACTCTGAGGTAGTGTCTGTCTTTTTCCCTGAGATGGGTTTCCTGTAAGCAGCAGAATGTTGGGTCCTGTTTGTGTAGCCAGTCTGTTAGTCTATGTCTTTTTACTGGGGAATTGAGTCCATTGATATTAAGAGATATTAAGGAAAAGTAATTGTTGCTTCCTATTATTTTTGTTGTTAGAGTTGGCATTCTGTTCTTGTGGCTGTCTTCTTTTTGGTTTGTTGAGGGATTACTTTCTTGTTTGTTCTAGGGCGTGATTTCCGTCCTTGTATTGCTTCTTTTCTGTTATTATCCTTTGAAGGGCTGGATTCGTGGAAAGATAATGTGTGAATTTGGTTTTGTCGTGGAATACTTTGGTTTCTCCATCTATGGTAATTGAGAGTTTGGCCGGGTATAGTAGCCTTGGCTGGCATTTGTGTTCTCTTAGTGTCTGTATAACATCTGTCCAGGCTCTTCTGGCTTTCATAGTCTCTGGTGAAAAGTCTGGTGTAATTCTGATAGGCCTTCCTTTATATGTTACTTGACCTTTCTCCCTTACTGCTTTTAGTCTTCTATCTTTATTTAGTGCATTTGTTGTTCTGATTATTATGTGTCGGGAGGAATTTCTTTTCTGGTCCAGTCTATTTGGAGTTCTGTAGGCTTCTTGTATGATCATGGGCATTTCTTTCTTTATGTTTGGGAAGTTTTCTTCAATTATTTTGTTGAAGATATTTGCTGGCCCTTTAAGTTGAAAATCTTCATTCTTATCAATTCCTATTATCCGTAGGTTTGGTCTTCTCATTGTGTCCTGGATTTCCTGGATGTTTTGAGTTAGGATCCTTTTGCATTTTGTATTTTCTTTGACTGTTGTGTCGATGTTCTCTATGGAATCTTCTGCACCTGAGATTCTCTCTTCCATTTCTTGTATTCTGTTGCTGATGCTCGCATCTATGGTTCCAGATCTCTTTCCTAGGGTTTCTATCTCCAGCATTGCCTCACTTTGGGTTTTCTTTATTGTGTCTACTTCCCTTTTTAGTTCTAGTATGGTTTTGTTCATTTCCATCACCTGTTTGGATGTGTTTTCTTGTTTTTCTTTAAGGACTTCTACCTGTTTGGTTGTGTTTTCCTGATTTTCTTTAAGGGCCTGTAACTCTTTAGCAGTGCTCTCCTGTAATTCTTTAAGTGACTTATGAAAGTCCTTCTTGATGTCCTCTATCATCATCATGAGAAATGTTTTTAAATCTGGGTCTAGATTTTCGGTTGTGTTGGGGTGCCCAGGACTAGGTGGGGTGGGAGTGCTGCGTTCTGATGATGGTGAGTGGTCTTGATTTCTGTTAGTAGGATTCTTACGTTTGCCTTTCGCCATCTGGTAATCTCTGAAGCTAGCTGTTATAGTTGTCTCTGTTAAGAGCTTGTTCTTCAGGTGATTCTGTTAGCCTCTATAAGCAGACCTGGGAGGGTATCACTCTCCTTAGTTTCAGTGGGCAGAGTATTCTCTGCAGGCAAGCTCTCTTCTTGCAGGGAAGGTACCCAGATATCTGGTGTTCGAACCAGACTCCTGGCAGAAGTTGTGTTCCACTCACTAGAGGTCTTAGGATCCCGTGTGGAATCCTGTGTGGGCCCTTGCGGGTGTCTGGCGAGACTCCGCTGGCAAGGTACCCCGGGGCTCGAGTGGAGCGGAAGGGGCTTGTGCCCCAGGTCAGGCCCGGGTAGTCTGCTTCCCTATTTACCGCAGTCTCAGGTTCCGCGCGATTGGATTGGGGCAGGCGCTGTGTTCCACTCACCAGAGGTCTTAGGATCCCGTGGGGAATCCTGTGTGGGCCCTTGCAGGTGTCGGGCGAGACTCCACTGGCAAGTTACCCGGAGGCTCGAGTCCTGATTGTTAATTTTTAATTATGTGTATTGTTAATTTTTATTTATGTATATGGTAGGTAGGTATCCCTCAGAGTCTAAGCTCTAGAAGTGGGGGGAGAAATCTAACTCTAATAGAGCAGCGAGAGCTCTTAACCACCCACAGAGTCAGCTCACCAGCCCTACTGATTGTCTGCCTTTGTTTGTTTGTTTGTTTGTTTACAATGTGTGTATGATATATATTGTCTTTGTGCACACATCCATATGTACATATGTTCTTTTTATGTGCACTCAGGCAAGCATGTGTTACAACACATGTTTGGGGCTCAAAGGACAACCTCGGGTGTAGGTTCTTGCTTTCTGCCATGATGGAGACAGGCTCTCTTGGTTGTTCGTGGAAGCATACTCCACGTTACTTCACATGACCTGGCCTTCGAGCTTTGAGTCATTCCCCTGTCTTTGCCTCCCATCACATGTCAGGAGCACTGGGATTACAGAAGCAAGCCACCTTGCCCGTGTTACAGAGTTCTAGGGATTGCAGCCAGTGATTTTACTGACTGAGCCATCTCCCCAGCCCCGTGGCTGATTCATGACAGACGCAGTATACTCACTTCTGGCATTTGCTTTGTCTGATTCACTCAGACATAAGTCATCCTTGGCATCGGTGCTTCCTTCAACACCATGCCTTGTAAAAAAATTTATATGATCTTTATCACTCTCAATGTCATCTATTTCATATTTCTGTAGCCCCTCCAAGAGTTTCACTGCAGCCAAATGGGCAAATCTGTAAAAAAGAACCAGTAATTAATCAGATCCAAAGCATCCATATATTTAAACTGCAGGCTACACTAACTTAGACAATTTCACCACACATGCACTTCTATCAACCCACCACCAAGCAAGGGACAAGCCTGTACCTGAAGGTCACTGAGATCTGACCTGTACCCAGCTATGTGGGAACCCTGGTTATTGAATACTATAAAGTACTCCTACTGAGAACTGGTCCCATAAGTGTTGGTGCTAAAAGTCCACTGGGGGAGGAGACCCCATACGGAAAGACTATTTAGCGTGCCTCCAAACAGAATTATTCTATGGACTACTGAGCCCAGAAGAGCCACGTGATTCCCTGTTTTCTTTTCTTTTGCTAGCCCAAGCCAGGTGACAGAATTAATTCTGGTTCTAGTTTTAGTTTTTCCCATAGTCATTTTCTAACTTACTCTTCGTCCTTCAACCCAAAGCACTTAGCACATTTGCAATTTAAAGGAATAATGACATTTCCTTCATTTTCTATTCTCTTTGCTCTTTTTCACATTTCACTAAACCTCTAATCTTAATCATAGAAAATTTTCTGTTGTAAATAAGTGAAACAAGAGTTATTTTCCCATAATGTTCTTAACTGAAATATATAATCCTTTCTTCTAGGACACAGAGACTTGACAAATATTAAATTCTATTTTTCACACTGTTATGGTTTGAATGTGCAATGTTCCATAACTCATGTTTTGAATACCCAGTAAGGTCTCCGGCTGGTGGCACTATGAGGGAGGCCTTTAGGAGATGAAGCCTGGCTGACAGAAATAGGCTGCTAGGGATAAGGCTTTGAAGTGTATGCCCACCCCTAGAGAGCCAGAGCTGTCTGCTTCTAGGCTTCCTGTATGTGAACAACCACCACCACATACTCTCACCACCAAGCCTTGGCTGCCAGGCCTCCCTCACTGTGCTGAGCTGAAATACTCGGAAACCATGAGCCCGAATAAGCTTTTCTCCTCTCAAGTTGTTGATTAGGTGATTTGGTTACAAAAATGCAAAACCAAACAAACAAATACATTCATATTTTCTTAGAATACACATTTATACATACATACATTCTTATTTTTTTATCAGTTACAGCAAGTAAATTATTAAAGAGCTGTCAATAGAGCTGGGTTTGCAGCTTGGTTGTACAGTACTTGCCTAGTATGTACAAGTACCCAGGTTTGATTCCCAGCACCACAAGAACAAACACAAGATTTAGTAATAAAGTTATACAGAGTTGTCAGACTGACAAAGAAAGACAGCAGGGGCTGTGGTAGACTGGAGACAGCCAGAATATTCCTATATTTTCACAAGATTGAAAAAAGAACTTTGGGTGTGTAAGTACAGGCATGTGCAACAGATAGTGACCAGGTCAAATCCAGACATACTGTACCTTAAATTACGAAAGAAGCAAAGAACTGCAGTACTACCAGTACTGCACTACTAGTACCTCTGTAGTGACCTCTAGGCAGCACAGCATGAGACAAGAAAGAAAATTCCGCTTTTAGAAAAGGAGAGGAGAGAACCTGGGAAAGAGCCACAGGTGCACAATCTAGCACTGTGCAAACTTGGTTTAAGACAGCAGATCTGGATCTGTAAGTAGACAGGCACAGGAAAAGGCCCAGCACTTGCTAGTTTGCTCAGTGTGCTATGCTGAGCAACCATCTTAAGAGAGATGCCATCCTGTTCCCTGGGAGGTTCTGCCAGCACCTCACCAATGCAGATGCTGATGCTTGGAGCTACCATCAGACTGAGCTCAGGGCCCCAGTGCGGGGAGCTGGCAGAAGGACTGGAGGAGATAAGGGGAATTGCAACCCCATAGGAAGAACAATGTTGGCTGGCCAGACCACCCCATGCTCCCAGGACCTAGACCAACAACAAAGGGGTGTACAGGGAGGGATCCATGGCTCCACATACATATGTAGCAAAGAATGGCCTTGTCTGACATCAATGGGAAGGGAGGCCCTTGGTCCTGTAAAGGTTTGGTACTCCAGGCTAGGAGGATGCTGGAGCACTGGGGTGGGAGTTAGTGTGGGTAAAGAGGTAAAGGGGAGAGGGGAGAGGGTGGATGTGGGGTGGGGGAGTTGTGGAGGGATAACCATGAAAGAGGGTACTATTTGAAATATAAACGAATGGAATAATTTTATATATATATATATATATATATATATATATATATATATATCCTTTTTTTTTAAAAGAGAGAGAAAGAGAGATGCCACCATGGAACCTCAGGCTTGAAGAACTAGGGGCCCTATACCTTCATACCTTCAAGTGCTAGTGGCCTCTCTTTTTCACTAGCTCTGCAAGTGCTTGCTGCAAGAGTCAATGTGGGCCTAAGAAACTGGCTGTGATTTGAACACAGATTTACTGATACAGATCTCCAAGGCTGGGAGATGCACGCAGAGGGAAGCAGAGAAACTTCTGTTTGGCAATGGTAGCCTGACCTCTGAGAAGGTAAGTGAAAACTAGCCATGGGTGGCTATAAGCAGGGCTGGAACAGAGGCCAGCGTTGCTAGAGCACAGAGGATTCCGCAGTGCTCATGCGCCATGCCCTTGGTACAGACTGTGGGTTTGACCACCTCTCCACTCAGGATCCCCAGAGACAAAGATGGAGATACGCCAAAGCTTTGGTGTTCCCATGTAGGAGGGGACCTGCGCAGGTACATGGGAGCACCACACCTGGGCTTGCTGCAGCGCCAAGTTCACACACAGAGATGACAGGCATGGTGGTCACTGTCCTAGCTCTTGCCTGGCTCAGTAAGGCTCACAAGGGCCCAGCCTCCACAGTTCTTTCAGGTACAGCCTGTTTGAAATAGAGAGAAAAACAACTTGCTGCCTACTTCCCCAACTCCAGGACATGTCAAAAGAAGCAGGGTGGAGGGAAAGACATCAAATCCCCCATCTGCTTGGGGTGGGGGAGAACTAATGATGGCTGTTTGGGTTGGTTTCCATTTGTCTTTCTGTTTTGAGACTTATCTTGCTGTGTAGCCCTAGCTGGCCTGGAACTCTACAGAGATCTGCCCACCCCTGCCTTTAGAATGCTGGCACACACTATTATGCCCCTCTTGTTTTGAATTGCTTTTTTTCCTCCTAACTTTCTTTTTCCTATTATTTCTCATACCTTAGTTCTACAGCCCTTTCCTCTCTTGCCAATCTTCCTGCTGTTTCCCCTACTCCCATTCCTCATTTTATTAATATTTTACCTGAATTAATTTCTTTTGAAATTTATTTCTTGAATTTTATTAATACTTTTTTTGGAAACTATCATATTCTTTTTATTTTTTATTAGATATTTTCTTCATTTACATTTCAAATGCTATCCCCAAAGCCCCCTATACTTGTGAAGATCATATGCCCCAGTACAGGGGAATGCCAGGGCCTGAATTAATTTTTAATATCCTAATTTACCCTGTAAGTTATCTTAGCTACCCTTTTTTATTCTACTTGGAGATGTAGTTCTTATTTCCATTTTTGTATTTTACTATATTTAAGTATTAGCTAGATGGTGGCATATGCCTACGATCTCAGCACTTGGGAAGCTGAGGCAGTGGGAGGATTACAGCTTTGAGGTCAGTTTGGACTATTTGGTAATTTAAAGCCAGCCTGGACTTTGGAGAGAGACCCTGTTTCAAACCAGCAAGTAGAGTTTTGACAAATCACAAAGGCAGTGACAAACAAATAGTTCTAAATTGATATCCATATGCAAAAGAATGAACTCACATGCATACCTAGTACAATATACTTTAAAAAGAATGCACAATGAACCGTAGCCCTTGCAGGCTACAATTATACAACTTCTTGAAGAAAACATAGAATACAAAGTCACAAAGATTTTCAAGATTTACCATCAAATGCATACTTCAGAAAATGAAAACTTTACAAAACTGACTCATCTCCAAAGATATTTTAAGAGTATGAAAAAAATCCCACCACTGAGAGAAAACTATTCTTTGTAAAGGATGTTTTCTGAGAAAGAACTAGTATCTAGAATATATAAAGAACCCTTTAAAACCAACAGCAACAAAACAATCCAATGAGGTAGAGTGGCACAAACCTCTAATCCCAGCCCAGGGAGGCTGAGACAGGACTGCAAGTTGAAGGGCAGCCTGAGCTACATATAAGTTAAGTAGTTGTTGGGCCCAACCAAACAGCAGGTCAAGCCTCACCTGCCACTGTAGCCCATACTCATGGTATAAATTCAAGCAGTTCTGAATGATCAGAATACACAATGTTATGCTGCAAATCCTCCAGCAAGTGTCAATATAAATGCTGCTGCTTCAAAAAATATAAATGGTTTTCTTGACAGCAGTCTAAGTCTTATCCCTCTGCAGTCTCTTTTTCATCGTTTACTCTCATCTGTGCTGTTTCCAAAGCCATACCATTGAGAGGCAGGAAGAGCTGGCAGTTTTCCTCACTCATGTGCACCATGTGATGTGGGTGAGGCAATGGTTATAATGACGAAGCTTGGTTTGTCCATCTGCTTTCCTTTGAAGTAAAGCTTCTAGGGCTTCCATGACTGCAGGCACTGTGCTGCCCACCTTTACCGTCTGACTGTGGCCACAGTGCCTAAACCACAGGAACTAGACAAGACACTGAAGAAACAACAACCAAAGGAGCACAGAGGTGGGCCTGACCTGTATGAGCTCACAGAGTTCTGTAACAGAGGCTGCATTTAGCTCCCCTGTGAATTCCTAACTATGATTCAATCCCTTAGTACTACTCCTCTTTATCACTGTTGTTATTCCTTTTGACCAGTTTCTCGGCAAGGCATCAAGGCTATCTGGGTGAAACAAGCATTGGCCGCACTAGTTAGATCACTGCAGAGCACTGAGGACTCCTGTACCTGGCATCATGGGGTCGATGCTCACTGTTATGGACTTTGTTCTCATTTTGAAATGTCTTCCCCAAAGGAAAGAGAACTAATACTATCATCTAATATCATCTTCCAGCTGAGAATGATTGCTTTAAAGAGGAGACCTAATAAAAAAATCAACAGCAATTAACTTAAAGATGGCAATTCTATCAGCACCTTACTGCGTCCCCCAAGCCCGTATTAAATAATCAGAAATGTCTAAGTGTGGTAAACTAAATGCACATCTCTAAAAGCAGAAACAAGAAGTCAGGAGAAGAAAGTAGAGGGGCTTTTATACCTCTTAGCCACATCACTGGGGGTCTCTCCTGCTTTGTTGGTAATATTGCTTTCGGCTCCCATTTCAATTAACCACTGCAAACAATCAATGTGGCCCTGTCCAGCAGCTTTTAAAAAGAAACAACAAGGAAACACATAACTCATACAGAGAAAGACTTGTTATTGCAAACAGTTCTGACATTTTGACCTTGTAGTAACTAACAAAAATAAGCTGTGCAAAGATTTTCTCTTTTTCACTTGTACATTTATTAGACATTTAACCAAATATCAACTGTGCTCAGGTCCTATCCAAATAATTTTGGATACAGATATAAAAATTGGAGTTTATTTTGTGTCGGTGGAAACAGTACAGGCATCCATCATCTGTACTGTTTCCACCGACACAAAATCTGCAGAGCAAAAACAAAACCAAGTTATGGCCAACTTCGCAGCACACTTCTTAATTACCCCCTTAAGTCTCACGCAGGCCGGGGTGAATGCGCTCTCTGCCTGGCAGCCAGCTGCTAAGGGGAGGAGACCTGTGGGGATTTAGAAATGACTCTCACTTGGATTAGTGAATTTGGATTCTTTCCACCAAGTGGGTTTTAAGTTTTCCTTTTGTTACTAGGCATGCTAGACTTGGGAAGACACAGTCAGCTTTAAATTACAGATTTGTAATGTAGGAAGTCTTTACAGTATACGCTGAATATAATTTACAAATGTCTTTATTTGTTGCAGGCCATGAAAAATATTAAAATCTACCTCAAAACTCTAAAAAGAAAAAATTGGAGTTTAAAGTTCAGACAAGCAAGTCAGAGAAACTAGGAAGTAGTCTTCCTAGCCCTTTCTCACGTGCTACGTCATACTGCACAACTCCTACGCAGCCTTGTGTCTCAAATGTGAGCACTCCAGTCACAAGGACCTCAGACATCAATAATCTTGCTCTGTGCCTACCAACTGCATATAAAAGTCACACACAAAGGAAATCTTTTCTCAAACATTTCACCTCTGCCTATTTACTCTGTGCCTGTACCTGCGCAGTGTAAATCTGGAGGTCAAAGGGCAACTTTCAGGCACTTCTACCATGGAGACTCCAAGGACCAAACTCATGTCATCAGGTCTGGCAGCAGGCACTTCACACACTGAACCATATCACTGACTGGCCCACCCCAACCTTGCTCTGGCATAGATAGACAGGGTTTCACTAATCATTCAATTTAGTGAGAGATATGCACTGTCAACTGTCATAAATACATTGTTACTAAGTCTCTATAAACATATCTTCACTTTGATCCTTAGCGACTTGTTCTCTTCTTCTTTCCCACTCACTCTCTTCATCTCTCCCCTATCCAGAACCAGCTGCCAAAAATATACTACAGAATTCCCCAAAGTAAATATCCATTAGACAAAAAACAGTAGCATACTCTGTCTTTCCTGTCCTTAAATGTGATAAAAAAAAATCATATTTGTGATCATGAATAATGGTGTTTGGTTAATTAGGTTAGCCTGACATTCCCATTCTGCCTCAGGCAATACAAAGGAAGAATGGAGGATAAATAATATCTCTAAAATAGAATATAAGAAAAAGATTCTGGGGGAAAAAAAAGAAAAAAAGAAAGAAAAAGATTCTGGCCTGGAGAGATGGCTTAGCCATTAAGCGCACTTGTTTTTCAAATCCCAGCACCCACATGGCAGCTCACAACTGTCTACAGCTCCACTCTCAGAGATCCCATGCCCTTTTCTAGCTGGTACGGGTAATGGAGCATGCACATGGTGCATACCCACACACCCAAACACTCATATACATAAAATGAAATAAAAACATTCCTTAAAGAAAAGGGCAGGACATGGTGGCACACACCTTTAATCCCAGCACCTAGGACAGAGGCAGAGGCATGCAGATCTCTGTGAGTTTGAGGCCAGCCTATTTTACCTGCATAGACAGGAATATACAGCAAGACCCTGTTTTCAAAATAAATTTTTTTAAAAAGGAAAAAAGAAAATAAAAATTTTAGTTTATTAAAATTAAATTTTAAAAATACTTTTCTAAGAGGTTCCTTACCCGTGTGCCATCATAAAAGGCACTTGAACTAGAAATGAGACATTGTGGATTCCATATAACACTCACTGCTGTCCAAAAGGCTAGCTTTCTGATAGCTACTTTCAAGGCTGGATAACACATAAGAAACCCCACCTGAACCTGAAGCAGGAGGCGCTCACCTTTATGCATGGGAGTTGATCCATTATCATCGCGTTCATTCAGATTGATTACCCCGTCTCCTATCAGTTTCTTAAGCACTTCTAAGTCACCCTTAAAGGCAGCCACATGACCTGGAAAGGCTAAATCTGAATACAAAGTCAGCACTTTAGCAAACACAGGGCTTTGTTCTTTTCCCTACCTCAAGCTGTCACATAAGCCAAGTTCACTATTATCTTAAGTATGAAGCCACTCATGTGAGTTCATCTGATACACTGACAAATAAAAAGGATTATAAGATATCACCAAATGTGCTACACTGTCTGAAACAATAAAATACAAATTATAACTTACTAAAATTTAACATTTTTACCCTTTGAAAACAAGAAGAGTATGAATGGGAGAAAATGTTTCCAATATACTTCTGACAGAGTTTATAAATGTTTGCAATATACATCTGACAGAGTTTATTTCAAGAACATGTGTTTTAAAAAAAACTCAATAACTAGAAAATCCTTATCTTTAAGATGTCAGATAGTAAAAAGATATTTCATTAAAGAAGGAGCATGAGTGGCCAGTCTAGGAAAAGATGTTCCAGCAAACAGCACACACCCATTAAAATGACTACAATAGAACAGGGTGATGACTACCTTTGTTGACAAGGATATAGAGTACTTTGGAAAGGAATTTGAAAAGCAGCTACTTGTTGGACGTGGTGGCACATGCTTTTAATCCCAGCAATTTGGAGACAGAGCCAAGTAGATCTCTGAGTTCAAGGCCAGCCTGGTCTACAGAGGCTACAGCCAGGGCTACAGAGAACCCCTGTTTCAAAATACCAAAAATAAATAAATATAAAAATATAAAAGAAAAAAGAAAGAGAGAGAGAGACAGAGAGAGAGAGAGAGAGAGAGAGAGAGAGAGAGAGAGAGAGAAGGAGGGAGAGAGGTAGGTCCTTAAACAGTATCTTGCCCACCACATGTTCCACTCCTAGTACTTACCAAGAAGAATAGAAACATATGACCATGTAAATATAACAGCCACCCTACTGGTAATTCCCAAAATGAAAGCAATGCAAATGCTCACCTCAGTTCAATTGATCATAGAAGACAATATAGCAATAAAAAGGAAAAAACGAAAAATACACAGAAGACATATCAATTCTCAAGATGAACAAATACAAAACTCTAGAAAATGCAAATGAATCTGTCTTAACACAAAGTAGATCAGTGATTGCATAGGAACAGAACATCAGCCCAGGGCTGACCCTACCAACAATGGGCTGGGCCCTCTGTCATCAATCACTAACTAAGAAAATGCCCTACAGGCTTGCCTACAGCCAGATTTTAAAAGGGGCAGTTTTTCAATTTAGGCTCCTTCCTCTCAAATGGCTCTAGAGTGTATCAAGTTGACATGAAACTAGACAACACAGTCTCATACAGTCTGTGTCTACTACATGCTTATACTACTGTCTACATGCTTTGTCTAAAATGCTTTATAATAAAGAATTTGGATGAATATGGATAGTAACATATGATAAGTTTCAATGTAGCATTTGCCTTACAAGTACTTTGTCTTTGGATTCCATTTTATTATTACCATTCTCAATTTAAAAATATGGGATTAATCACTCACCATCATGATCATCTGGATGGCTTCCTTCATACTGAGCCCCCTGAATAAACTCTACAACATTCTGTTTCAAAAACCGCTGGGCCAGGTCCAATACATTTTCTCCATTATCATTGAAGGCTTTTAAGGCTTGTGTTGCACTGTTCATTCTACTCAGTAGGAATTTCAAACAATGGAGGTGGCCTTCCATGGCTGCTAAATGAACTGTAGATAAAACAAAAGGATAGACTTAGTCCTAAAAATGACAATACCTTGGAAAGCTGGGTGTGGCAGCTCATGACTATAACACAAGAACTCCTAGTGGGAGGGGCAAAAGGAATGTGAAGTTCTGGGCCATCCTGAGCTACCAGGCCAGCCTGTGACTACATGGAAACATACTCTCTAAAAATTGTTTTTGAAAATAGCTTTAGGTAGGTGTGGTGGCGCACACCTTTAATCCCAGCAATCCAGAGGCAGAGGCAGGCAGATCTCTGTGAGTTCAAAGCTAGCCTGATTATATAGTAAGTTCTAGAGCTGTATAATAGAGAGACCCTGTCTCAAAAACGCTAAGAAAGAAAAGAAAAAGGAAGAAGAAAGATGAATGATATTTTCATCATTCTGCATTTGTCATCTTCTTATAATTCATTATTTTTTATAATAAATAGGAAATTTTAAGTTAAAACTCTACATAGCCAGTCATGCAGGCACAGGACTGCAGTCCCACCATCTGAGAGGCGTAGGCAAGAGTACAATTGCAAAGTCATCACTGGTTACATAGCAAGACCCTGCCTCAAAAGGAAAAAGACTGCATACTAAGCACACATTAGCAAATTCACAATTTGCACACTAAATCCTTGAAAGTAAAATAGCAAAATGCATTTTTTTTTTTTTTTTTTTGGTTTTTCGAGACAGGGTTTCTCTGTACAGCTCTGGCTGTCCTGGAACTCACTCTGTAGACCAGGCTGGCCTTGAACTCAGAAATCCGCCTGCCTCTGCCTCCCAAGTGCTGGGATTAAAGGCGTGTGCCACCACTGCCGGGCTAAGCTATAAAGAACCAAAACAAACAAACAAGAATGGGATGAACAGACAAAAAACTTCAAAGAACCCTTGAAAGTATGAGACCAGACTGAAAGGCAGCCAGAAGCCAGAACTTTGTGGGTGGAGTGGGATTATTAAGAAAAAGTCCAAATGGGCAATCTGTGTGTGATTAAAGGAAAGCAAGGTGGTCCTTAAGTCCAGAGGCTAGTTTGCTAGCACATACTATTCCATGCTGGGCCATTCTGTAGTCCTACCAAAAGGTTCCCCCTGAAAATAACCCTGCTAATGGCTTGTTCATAACATATTCTTGTAGATCTCACAGATTTCTAGGTTAATATAACAAAACAAAGCTCTTCCCTCAAATTGTCCTGACATCATCCTCCGCATCTTTACTACTAGGAAACTGTCTCCTTCCTATGCTGTCCAGGTTTGATTACCTCTGTCCTTCCCCACATGACTACATCAGAAACTCCTAGGTCTCCCTCAGAATATACATGAGTGAATTCCGTCCTGTCTCCTCACTTCTTCCATTCTACACCACCATAAATAGCAGAACCCAACAGTAGTTAAACCCTGCACTTGTGTTTTCCTTTCCCCAGGCACTGGAGATTAAACCCAAGGTGCTGAGCATGCCAGGCAGCCAAAATGATCCTATAAAGGCAGTGGTTCTCAGCCTTCCTAAAGCTGCAACCCTTTAATACAGCTCCTCATGTTCTAGTGACCCTCCCCAACCATAAACATTATTTTTGTTTCTACTTCATAACTGGAATGTTGCTACTGTTATGAATTGTAATGTAATGGAGTTAGAGGTGCTAAGAGGGTCTTGACCCACAGGTTGAAAATCACAGGCTAAGGCATAAGTCTGCTCAGGTCATGAGTGTTCAAACCCTCTTACTTGCTCTTGGTCCATCTGCAACTTCATCATCTGTTATGCTGTCCCAGTCACACTTATTTGTTGCTATGCCAACCACAGCAGCACATGCCTTATCACCTCTTTCTCGACTAGACACAAGGCAGTTCCTTTGATGTCCACCAACAATCACTTTCTCAATAAAGGATTTCCTGACCATGATACTCTGTTAAATTTTATTCCTCTACTATCCTCTTCTCCCCTTTGCTATATTTACCCGAACATGCATCGCTATATAACTTTGTCTGTTTGGATCGTTCATTTTGATGATTATTTCTTTCCACTTACTACTACATGAAAACAAAGACTTTGTACCTTCTGCTTAGTTACCTCTAACACATAGACACATGGATTGTATTCAATAACTATATACCAAATTAGTGTCTTGAGAGGGCAACTCTCTCTCAGAGCACATACTCTTGATATGTGATGTGTCTCTCTAGGCATCTCTCTTTTTCCTTTCATGCTTAGATCACTATTAAAAGACTTTTATTAAACCCCAAATCTGCTTCACAAAAAGTTTTTAGGAGTGTCTCTAGTCACTCAGGAATTTTCATTCCCTATATTATACCATTGTAACAAGTATACATATTTAAAAACCAAGTTTGATCTTTTTAATGAGAAAACAGCAAAAAAAAGCCCAACAAAATATGATCAGACATACTTGAAAGAACACTCACTGTGACCTTGTATAGCACATAAAAAAGTTAATTCTGAGTAGGTTAAAGATATAAACATAAATGTAAAATAGTGAATTTCTCAAAGATAAAGAAATGTATCTATGATCACAGAAAGTGGAAGCATTTTTGAATCAAATATAAAAAGTACCAACCACAATGAGAAGATATTATTAAACTGAACTACATTAAAAGTAAACTTGTATTAAATAAAAGATGTCTCCAGAGTAAAACAGCAGTCTATAGAAAGGAAGAGGTATGTGCAATGTATGTAGTTCAAGGCTTGCATCCAAACTCTATGAAGAACCCTTACAACTCTTGAAGAAGAACCAGAATATAGGAAGGATGTCTGAACTGGTATGTCACAACAGAAACTAACAAGTAGCCATTCAACATAAAGATATAAAACGATGTGCCCTAGCAGTAGTCATGAGCAAAAATACAAAGTAAAACCAGCAAGAGACCCAATAACTCAACGAAATTACTAAACATAAAACAACTAGTTTCTGGGTTAATAAAATGGGAGCTACTCCAGTGGTTTCTTCCAGATTCTCATATAACCTTCTGTACGATTTTTAGTTAGCACTAAAATAATGGATTTCACTATGATATCTTCATAGTATTATTGTAAACTGCTGATAATCACTCTTCCATTTCCCTTTCTTGTTGTCCCAATCCCCACAACCCCCATATCTTAATATATATTGCCTTAATCATATGTTTAAAATTATATTTCAATCTGCATTTTTATGATTTAAAACCTTCTTTGTATGTGTGCATGTCTCTGTGTACATATGTCCATCTGGAGTTCAGGCAGTTGTGAGCTGTACAACACGGGTGCTGAGACATAAACCAAGGTCTGCTATAAGAGCAGAAGTGCTCTCAACTGCTGAGTCATGTCTCCAGCCCCTCTGTGTTTATACTGCATTACATATTTAGTACCATAGACACATAAATCTAAATTCTGCATAAGAGAGAAATTCCTGTAGATCCCAGATCTACTGAGATCCCTTGATCTCACTATTCAGCCCATGGAGTTTTCCAACACTTACGCCTCCCTTACCTTTCAAGTGCTGTAACTGGAAGCACACACCACCACACCCGGCTGCATGGGAAACCCTTAAATACACTATGAAGTAAAATTGGTACACCTACTTTGGAAAAGACAAGCCTGTCACTTGGAGTAATAATATATTATTTTATTCCATGCAGTTCAAAACTAGGGGGGACTGATTTATAAGCCAAAAGTCAGAGATTAATTATGGAAGGTAGAAGGTAACAGGAAAGGGAATGTGAAACAAGTTTCTGGGTTCAAGCAATAGATATTAGTTAAGCTTGATGGTTCCAGAGATGCATTCATGTATGAAAATGCAGAGCATATGCATATAACTGAATACTTTTCCATACATACATTATACTTTAAATATGTGGTGGGGATAGAATGTAACTCAGTGGTAGATATCACATCTAGGCTCTAAACTCAATCTCAAGCAACACACATACTCACACATGAATACACACACACACAGAGCGAATCTAACAAAAGAATAAGTTTAAAAAGGATTAGAGCAAACTATAATTACTCTCATATATTTAAAAAATGCATTCATACCAACCAACAAATCTGCACAAAAAGAATGCTAAACATATACTTCAGAAAGAAGGCCAGCTGTCCCATATAGTAGTTAGTGCAAAGGTACAGAAGACAGACAAGAGGCAGAGGGAGACTACAGTATCCAGAATACCAAGAATCTACAGGGATCCAGAGAGATTCTAAACAGCAAAGGAACTGGATCAGACTCGTCCACATTATTTGCCTAAATTTTCCCCTCATAGAAGTGCGTAATTCAAGGTTCTTTTGTTTTAAGTCTTGTGATGTGGTGTGCATGTGTGTGTATACAATTAAGTACAAGTGACTTCACAGAGTCCAGAAGAGTATCCGATCCCCTGGAGTTAGAGTTACAGGCAGTTGTAAACCAACTAATATAAGTCCTGGGAATTAAACTAAGATCCTCTGGAAGAGCCAAAAAAAAAAAAAAAAAAGCCATCTCTCCAGCCTTCAAGAATCCAATCTTACTATGATTGATCTGTCTTTTGCATTTCAATACTTTATATACAAGGTACATTACTTACAAACTACGTGGCAACTAGCCAGTTTATTTCAAATTAAACTGAAACTGCAATAACAAACCAGCTCATACACACATGACCTCTAGATACCTAAACAGTGAAATAGTTGCCTGTGTGTCAGAGAGGTAGGAATTAAAAACTGGGGATGCTGGCCAGTACCCAGGTACCTAATTTACCTGTATATATAAGCCCTTAGCTGAATCTCACCAGAATACTGAGGAAGGAGGAAGAGGCAGAAGCAAAAGAAAAGGAGAAACCAGTTTCTCAACTGCTGAGATGGCTCACGAAAAAATTCATGAAGGGTATATAACACGGGCGTGATAGTAAGCAGGTCACATCAGCTTATCTGCTATTTTAGCTCTGTGAAGAAATTACAGAATGGTGGGAGAGTTATGTTTCTTAAATATGCTCAAGCATTTAAATATTTTATCAATGAAAACTACAATATTTGCTTTAGTTCAATACCCGGGAGGTTTCCATTGTAGTCCACGTCTTCGATGCCACATCCCCATTTGACAAGAAGTTGCAAGCAACCAAGCCGCCCATGAAAAGATGCATAATGCACAGGTTTCCACTCTCTCTTGTCAGTCACGCTGGGATCCTACAAGTAAAATTCGCTCGGTTTCAAAATGGACTCAGTTTCCTGCCATTGGTAAGGAAAATGGTAAATCTAGATAATTCTGCAATTGAAAATTAGAAGCTTTAGAAGCTTAAATGTATAGCAATCTTAAAATTATACAGCAAAGATTTAATATACTAAAAAATTTGCCACACCCATTGATCTGAACACATTAACAATGAAGTTTTCAGTGAATTGTTATAAAACAGTCTTTTAAAAAGAAAATTACTTCAGGGCCTGTTGGTGCACGCCTTTAATCCCAGCACTCGGGAGGCAGGGGCAGGGAGGTGGACCTATGTTGAGTTCAAAGTCAGCCTGGTCTACAAAGAGTTCCAGGACAGCCAGGGCTATCCAGAGAAATACCGTCTCAAAAAACCAAACCAAAACTTAAATTAAAAATCACATGATCATCTCATTAGATGCTGAAAAATCCTTTGACAAAATACAACAGCCCTTCATGTTAAAAGTCTTGAAAAGATCAGGAATTCAAGGCACATAGCTAAACTTAATAAAAGCAATTTACAGCAAACCAACAACCAACATCAAATTAAATGGAGAGAAACTTGACTCAATCCCACAAAAATCAGGGACTAGACAAGGCTGCCTACTCTCTATTTATTCAATATAGTACTAGAAGTTCTAGCCAGAGCTATTAGACAACAAAAGGAGATCAAAGGGATACAAATTGGAAAGGAAGAAGTGAAGATATCACTATTTGAAGATGATAAAATAGTATATTAACTCAAACAAATTGTAGCCTTCCTCTGCTGAAAGGATAAATGGGCTGAGAAAGAAATTAGGGAAACAACACCCTTCACAATAGTCACAAATAATATAAACTATCTTGGTGACTCTAACCAAGCAATTGAAAGATCTGTATGAAAAGAACTTCAAGTCTCTGAAGAAAGAAATCAAAGAAGATCTTAGAAGATGGAAAGATCTCCCATGCTCATGGATTGGCAGGATTAATATAGTCAAAATGACTATCTTGTCGAAAGCAATCTACAGATTCAATGCACCCCTTCAAAATTCCAACTCAATTCTTCATAGAGATAAAAAGAGCAATTCTCAACATCATCTGGAATAACAAAAAACCCAGGATGGCAAAAACAATGTTTCAACAATAAAAGAACTTCTGGGGGAATCACCATGCCTGACCTCAAGCTGTACTACAGAGCAATTGTGATTTAAAAAAAAACAAAAAAAAAAAAAAAAAAAAAAACAAAAAACTGCATGTTACTAGTACAGCAACAGACAGGTAGATCAATGGAATAGAATTGAAGACCCAGAAATGAACCCACACACCTATGGTCACTTGATCTTTGACAAAGCCAAAACCATACAGTGGAAAAAAAGACAGTATTTTCAACAAATGGTGTTGGTTTAACTAGAGATCTGCATGTAGAAGAATGTGAATTGGTCCATTTTTATCTCCTTGTACAAAGCTCAAGTCCAAGTAGATCAAGGACCTCCACATAAAACCACATACACTGAATCTAATAGAAGAGAAAGTGGGAAAGAGCCTTGAACACATTGGCACGGGGGAAAACTTCCTGAACAGAACACCAATGACTCAGACTCTAAGATCAACAATTGACTAATCAGACCTCATAAAACTGAAAGGCTCCTGTAAGGCAAAGGACACTGTCAATAGGACAAAACAGCAACCTATAGATTGGGAAAAGATCTTTCCCAACCCTACATCCGATAGAGGGCTAATATCCAAAATATACAAAGAACTCAGGAATACTCCAGAAAACCAAATAACCCAATTTTAAAATGGGGTATGGAGCTAAACAAAGAATTCTCAACTGAAGAATCTCGAATGGCTGACAAGCACCTAAAGAAATGTTCATCCTAAAAAAAAAAAAAAAAAAAAAAAAAAAAAAAAAAAAAGAAATGTTCATCCTTAGTCATCAGGGAAACACAAATCAAAACAACCCTAAGATTCCACCTTACACCAATCAGAGTTGCTAAGATCAAAAACTCAGGTGACAGCAGATGCTGGCGAGAATGTGGAGAAAGAGGAACACTCCTCCATTGCTGGTTGGATTGCAAGCTGGTACAACCACTTTGGAAATATTACTGGCGGTTCCTCAGAAAATTGGAAATAGTTCTACCTGAAGACCCAGCTATACCACTACTGGGCATATACCCAAAAGATGCTCCAACATATAACACGGACACATGCTCCACTATCTTTATAGCAGCCTAGAACATTCCAGAAGCTGGAAACAACCCAGATGTCCCTCAATGGAAGAATGGATACAGAAAATGTGGTATATTTACACAGTCAAATACTACTCAGCTATTAAAAACTATTTCACGGGCTGGCAAGATGGCTCAGCGGGTAAGAGCACTGACTGCTCTTCTGAAGGTCCTGAGTTCAAATCCACCCATAATGAGATCTGACACCCTCTTCTGTGCATCTGAAGACAGCTACAGTGTATTTAGGAATAATAATAAATAAATCTTTGGGCTGGAGCAAGCAGGAACTAAGCAAGCGGAGTTGAAGCAGGGTGAGCAAAGGTCCTAAAATAATTCAATTCCCAACAACCACATGAAGGCTCACAACCATCTGTAAGCTACACTGTACTCACATACATAAAAATAAATAAATAAATACATAAATCTTAAAAAAAAAAGATGACTAAAAATGACTTCACGAACTTTGCAGGCAAATGGATGGAACTAGAAAATATCATCCTGAGTGAGGTAACCCAATCACAAAAGAAAACACATGGTATGCACTCACTGATAAGTGGATATTAGCCCAAAATCTCAGAATACCCACAATACAACTCACAGAAGCTTAACAAGAAAGAAGGCCAAAATGAAACCCACTTAGAAGGGGGAACAAAATAATCATGGGAGGCAGAGTGAGGTAGGGACCTAGGTGGGAGAGAAGAGGAGGAGGAAAGAAGTTGGGGCAGGACCAGGTAGGGAAAGAGACAGAAGAGAAGTTCAGTGGGCCAGGAGAATGAAAGTCTGGAGGGCTGGGAGAAAGAATAGAAATAAGTAGCAGTGGGGGTGGGGAACTTAGAGAACCATTAGAAAGTCCCAGATGCCAGGGATGTGAGAGGCTCCCATGACATAATGAGGATGACATAAGTCAAAATACCAACAGCAGGGAAATATAACCTGAAGAGACAACCTCCAGTAGATAGACATGGACCTAGGGGAGGGATGGGGCCACCCACACATCTCAAAATTTTTAACCCAGAATTATCCCTGCCTAAAGGAAATGCAGGGACAAAAATGGAGCAGAGGCTGAAGGAAAGGCCACCCAGAGACTGCCCCACCATGTGATCCATTCCATCCACAGGCACCAAAGCCCAACACTATTGCTGATGCCAAGATTTCCTTGCATACAGGAGCCTGGTATGGATGTCCTCTGAGAGGCTCTGCCAGAACATGACTAAGACAGACACACTTGCAGCCAATCATTGGACTGAGTCCAGGGACCCCAATGGAAGAGTTAGGGGAAGGACTGAAGGAGATGAAGGGGATTATGACCCCTTAGGAAGAACAACAGTATCAACTAACCGGACCGCCCCCCAGAGGTGCCAGAGACTGAACCACCAACCAAAGAGAATATACATGGGTCAGTCCATGGCCCCCGCTACATATCGTCAGTGGGAAGGGAGGTGCTTGGTCCTATGGAGGTTTGATGCCCCAGAGAAGGGGGATGCCATTGAGGTGAGGCAGGAGTGAGGGGGGGGGGGGGAGCACCCTCTTAGAGACAAAGAAAAGGGGAATGGGGTGGTGGTTTAATGGAGGGGAGACTGGGAAGGAGATAACATTTGAAATATAAACAAATAAGATGATTAATAAATTTAAAAATAAACAAACATTAAAATAAACAAGTTAAATTCTGGAGTTATAAATAGCTTCCTAAACTGGTGTCTGAAATAAAGTTTTTTAAAGCATCCTGCAGATACTCACAAATTCATAAAGACATACTTACCTGGTGAATATTTGTTTAAAAGCTTTAGAGTCTTCCCAGTTATGCTCTGGGAAGCCAAACACAGACCCTCTGAAATTATTATTTTCTATCCTGTTCTATACTGTTCATTGTGGGGAAAGGCAAGGGGAGATTTTTCTCCATTGCTGCATCCATGTTTAAAGGTGGGAAAGTCATAGGGAAAAATGACTTCCCCAAAGTCACAGGAAGGACTCTGAAGGTCAGGAAGAGATAAGCAAAGTACCAAACGCTAGTCCATCGGCATGGTCACACATCACGACTAATTAAGAAGGGTCCCTCACCACTCCACTTCGCAGCATTATTTGTAAAGAAAAAGAGTGTCCATGAGTAGCAGCAAGGTGTAGTGGGGTGCATCCACGATCATCTTGAGTTGCTAGGTTGGCTCCATTGATTATAAGAGCCTAGAAATAGAGAAATGGAAAAAGTGTGTATGAATATAGATGGTAAACTATGAATGAAAACACAGGCAAACTATGATATATTCCTTAGGTAATTCCTATAGAGTTTTCAAGTCTTCTATAACACTGCCTGTGGGACCTTAATTGGCTAGCTGAGTTCCAAGTCAATGGTCTAAGATGTTTTCATCCAAATGAGTAACTAAGGTCATAAACTATAGGATGCATTACCATAATCCAGCAACCATACACTTCTTAGTATTTAGGAAAATACCTAATAAAATTGAAACCATGTCCAATGAGAATATAAGATGACTATTTATCAGCTTTATCCATTTGTCAGGATTGGAAACAAACAGAGCATAAGTAGGCAATGATAACAAACATCCAGACAATAAAATAGTGAGCACTGAAAGAAATTAGTGATCATTAGGTACATTGGTGCCTATAATCCCAGAACTCTGAATGCTAAAGCAGGAGGATCACAAGTTGAAGCCCAGCCTGGGCTATGCAGCAAGAGAAAATCACTAACATAAACAAATAAGCCAAGGATGGTATCGTTTTAATTTGTTCAAATGCATGGTACATACAATACCAAGAGTGAACCCCAGGGGGAACTCTGATGTCAGGTGAATGTGCAGCCCCCTCCAGAGATTCACTGGCTGGGAAATTAATCTGGCAATTCGAATCTATGTATCTTCTGCCCAGTTTTGCTGAACCTACAACAGCTCTAAAAATTAAAATCTATTTTAACAAATGATCTTTTAGGGATTTTTTTTTTCATTTGGTGTCAAGGATGGGAACAAGAACCTTTCCGTGCTAGCCCTGCGCTGTATCGTGCAGCTACTCCCCGGCTCCTTCCTAGTCAGCTCTTTTTCCTCATTCAGAATTTCCTTTTTTAACTAGCCTTTATTAACCAGTACCTTAGCAAAGGATTACTCCTACCTAGGGTTTTAAAAAAAATAATCTTCATGACTGTGATTGATCTAACCAGCCAATAACAGTCATAAATAATATACTGAGTAATTACTGTGTTTTAAGAGTCATAAAGTGGTAATAATAATAATAACTAATGAAAACTGAGAATAATAATAACCATCATCTTACCAACCTAGGGAATCAGGACATTTGTAGGGATAGATAAACAAGACATTGATAAGAAGCAAGCACATAGCACAGTACCAAAATAAGCAATATAAAAATTCTAAGAGGAAAGATATGACTGTGGAGCAGAAAATGAAAATCAAGGCACTGGGAGCAACTTGAGCTAATGCTTATTGGGGACAACGATGGCAACAGGACAATGGCAATGTGTATCAGTGCAGCTTCACTTGACTCAGTTCCCCCTACAGTCACTACTGTATTTTCTCTTTGTGCTCATTGCCTACCTTCTCGAGTTAACGCTCATCACCTTGAGAGCTAAGATTTGAACACTTACATTGACACAACACAAATATTTGCACCACAGTAACAAGCTACAAAGAAGATGCTCCAGACATGACTATGACATCACTCAAAACAACCCGATTACTTCAGAGATTAATTATCCACATCATTTATGTGGATAGCTGGTATCAGCCAATCCTTCTTTACAGCATAGAAATGGATCAAGAGTTGGATGACATAGAATAATGGCAATACCCCAACAGAGGTATGGTGAAGTAACTGAACAAGAACCGAAATCCTTACCTGTAAGCAGGCATCCTGACCCCGGATTGCAGCTATGTGAGCCGCTGTCCATCCCCTTGTAGTTGTCTGTGTGGCATCAGCACCACTCCAGAGTAGCCAGTGAAGGCACTAAAAGAATAATAAACCAGATGCTTTTAGTATTTTTATAGCTTTTAGATTTATCCTGTTATGAGATTTCCACTGTAGCATGAGAAACAACAGACCACTGTAAGCCCAGTGGGAGAAAATCAAGTGCACAAACACAGAGGCATAGCAAGCAACATTTGGCTTCCCTGTTGGGTCAGTAAGAAAAAGTAATGAGAACAATAGCAAACTGGAAGCCACATTCTTTGTCTGCCAGGTACACTTGATACTAAATTACTGGCATTCCTTGCTATGAGTGAAATAAATGCCAGTCCAATAAAGATACCACTTAGCTAATAGTGTTCATGCCAAACAAAACCAACCTGTAAGCCAAGTTCCCTCAAGAGCTGCCAGCTCACAATTCCTATTACCTGACTTTAGTCTTCTCTTTAAGCGCTAGAAAAGAAGCTCAGCAGTTAAGAGTACTTGCTGCTCCTCCTGGAGACAGGAGTCCAGTTCCCAGCACCAAGGTCAAGTAGCTCTCAACCACCTCTAACTCTAGCTCCAGGGGACTCCAACACCCTCTCTGGCCTTGGGTCACAACCTGCATGCACAGGCACAGGCACATGGACACACACACACACACACACACACACACACACACACACACACACACTAACGTACCTAATTAAAAATATAACAAATCCTTTTCTTTTCTTTTCTTTTTTTTTTTTTTTTTTTTTTTAGAGTTTCAGTCTTGCAATGCTGTCCCAGATGGCCTTGAATCATGGATTGAAATAATTCCCTGCCTCATCTTTCTTGAGTAGCTGGGAATGCATAGCTACTACTTAAATGCCAAACTTCTACTACAAATCTTCAAATGAATCCAGAAACTTCTGTATCAAAGCATATGCTGTTACTGAGATAGTATCTTTAAAACGTATATAACAGGTATATAACAGGGATTTTTAAAAAGAAGCAACAGCCAATGAATAAACCATAAGCGTTTAAACCAACGCAAATCTCACGGTAGTGCCGCACCTGGAGGTCTGTGCTGCAGACGGCGTTACTATAGTGCAGTGCTGAACTTTGCAGGTTCTACCTCTAAGAAGCATCTTTCTTTTTAAAAGAACTGACTATCTTTGACTCAGTTTCACATCACAACCTATAATTTGTTAAAAGGCTTACCATTTAGGCATCACTTGTCTGCCACCAAAATTAATGACCAACAAACATTTTTTTCTTAAGTTTTAAATGTTTAAGTAAGCATGGATGCTGTGGACACTACTCTCTTTTTTTATAGGTCTTTTTATTGCATTTATTCATTATTTTGTCTTCACAGTCCACACCCATCACATGGACGTAAAAGGACAACTGATGATAGCTAGCCATTTCTTTCTTATGTAGGTTCCAGGGACTGAACTCAAATCGTCAGAATTGGCAACAGGCACCTTTACCTGCTGAGCCCTCTTACTGGTCCCGTTTCTATTTTTAAAGAGCTCTACCTCCCTAACTATCACAAGTCATTCATTTACTCAATAAACATTTCTAGAGACACTACTATGTGTTAGACTTGTTTAGCTCAGGAAGATTAAAGCCATAATGAACACCCATGGGCTGCTTTAGCCTTTCTTTTGAATAACTATGTAACGAAGCTGCTATTACATAGATATAATGTCTGGTTTTACATTATAACAAAGTACTCAAATGTCTGCTAGAGTATCTATTTTATTTTTCCTTCTACCAGCAATGCCATGTTAGGAACTGTTTTATTCTTGTTTGGACTATTCTTCTGCATATGTAGTTTCTCGCTGTAATCTTAATTTGCATTTCTCTAGTAGCTAATGCTGTTGAACTCACACGTCTCAATTGCCATCAGTCAACACATTCTGAGAAAACACTGACATTTGCCCATGTGTGCATTTTTTTTTTACTGTTCAGTTTTAAATGTTCCTTATTTAAATTGGTTGTGATTTTCAGTCAAGTATATGATTTACAAAGATCTTATCCTGGTTTTTTGTTTTGTTTTGTTTTTTGGTTCTGTTTTGTTTTTGTTTTGTTTTGTTTTGTTTTGTTTTCAAGGCAGGGTTTCTCTGTGTAGCCCTGGCTGTCCTGGAACTCACTCTGCTGGGATTAAAGGTGTGCACCACCACTACCTGGCTTATCCTGTTTTTAATATAAGTCTTACAAGTTTTACATTTAGTTATGATATATTTTGGATAAATTTTATGTGGAGCCTGGTATGGGTTGAGATTGACATTCATTTCACACAAATGTCCAACTGGGGCAACTAATAAAAGTGTTATTTGCTCTCCATTAAATCATATTTGCCTTTGTTAAAAAAATCATTCATACATTCAATCAATCAATCAATCAATAATGTCTCAGCAGGTAAGGGCATTGGCTGCTCTGGGGATCTGGTGTTAGATCCCCAGTACCCACATGATCGCTTACAACTGTCTATAACTCCAGTCCCAGAGGATTTGACATCTTCTTCTGGCCTCTGAAAGCATTAGGTATATACATGATGCACAGACATATATGCAAGCAAAACTTCCATATATGTAAAATATTTTAAATTAATTTTTAAAATGTAAATTAAATAGTAGGTGTATAGCATATACCTAAGTTCTCAGCTGATCAGGAGCCTGAAGCAAAAAGGATTTCTTGAGTAGTTTGGGAGTATAGTGAACAGACACACTGAGACCAACCACATTAAAAAAAAAAAAGTAGAAAAATTTAGAGGGCTTCAGAAGCTGTTGAAGAATGAACTGGGCAAGCCCTTCACATAATCAATAATAAAAATTAACAATGCTGTGAAAATGACCTTTTTAAGTCTGGAAACTGACCAAAGGCACTAAAGCATATATTTAAGAAAATTTACTGAATCTTATCTGGGGATGTAGCTCAGTTGGTAGAGTTGCCTAGCATACTCAACATCCTGAGTTAGAGCCCAGTGTTGTACACAACAGGCGTAGGTGCACAACTATAATCCTAGCATTTAGCAAGGTTAAAGATCTTCTGCTATACAGGAATTCAAGGTCAGCCTGTACTATAACACAAGCTATCTCTTTAAAAAATAAAAAGTAAATAAAGAGTTTAAAGGAGATGCTAGTGAGATGGCTCAACAGTTAAGACCAGTGGCTGCTCTTCCAGAGGACCTGAGTTCATGTCTCAGCTCCCATGCTAGGCAACTCACAACTGCCTGTGATTCTAGATCCAGGAGATCTGACTCCTCTTCTGGTCTCCTCAGGCACCTCCACACACACACATTATCACAGACTGATATACAAACACAGAAATAAAAGCAGTTTTAAATAAGATTCAAAGGAAATCTACTGGATCTCAGTTAGAAAAGGGCAGAGCTTTTGCTTGTAGCCTGGGACTACAGCTCTTCATACCCTTGGCTGCATAGAACAGTTCTACTTGATAATATAGTATCAGTTTCCTATCAGAAGGACAATTTTTGAAAGTGAACCAAAAACAACAATAACGCTAGGCCCAGGTACACTGTAGAGAAAAACCCCAGCCTCAGTAGCCCACAGCCTGGGAAAACCAACATCAGAAATAGTCTGAAGTCACGACTTTAATCTCACCACTTAGGAGGCAGAGGCAGAGGGTAGATCTCTGAGTCTGAGGCCAGCTTGATCTACAAAGGGAGTTCCAGAAAAGCCAGGGCTATACAGTGAGACCCTGTCTAAAATGTAAATAAATAAAATAATTTTTTAAAACTTTAAAGAGTAAGTGAAGGTAACCAATGAGGCTGAATGGGTACCAGGAGAGAGAATAAATCTACAAGGTATCTTGTTTGAATATGGCAGAATAAAGTCAGATTGGGGGGGGGGGTGCGTTTTTGTTGTTTGCTTAGTTGTTTTTGCTTTGTTTTGTTTTGTTGCTTCTTCCTAAAATCAGCCAGAAAGTAGAAGAAGGAAAGAAGAAATAAAGAAAAAAAGAGAGATAAAATTCTACTGTTGATGAACTAGTGACAACTCAAACACAAAGCATGAGAAATCTGCCAGAATGCAGATTCTTTTTTTTTTTTTTTTTTTTCCATTTTTTATTAGGTATTTAGCTCATTTACATTTCCAATGCTATACCAAAAGTCCCCCTTACCCACCCACCCCCACTCCCCTACCCACCCACTCCCCCCCTTTGGCCCTGGCGTTCCCCTGTACCGGGGCACACAAAGTCTGCGTGTCCAATGGGCCTCTCTTTCCAGTGATGGCCGACTAGGCCATCTTTTGATACATATGCAGCTAGAGTCAAGAGCTCCGGGGTACTGGTTAGTTCATAATGTTGTTCCACCTATAGGGTTGAAGATCCCTTTAGCTCCTTGGGTACTTTCTCTAGCTCCTCCATTGGGAGCCCTGTGATCCATCCATTAGCTGACTGTGAGCATCCACTTCTGTGTTTGCTAGGCCCCCAGAATGCAGATTCTTGATACAGAAGGAAACAGAGGCCACCACCCACCCACAGTTACACGCTCACAGAGCACAACAAGATATATTTCTCCGTCACAAGATGGAGCCACTGACACATCAAAGTCAAAATTCCTGGCCACTTCAACTGAGGCCCACATTGGCACAGGGAGATTATCTGATCCAGATCTGCTTCCATGAAGCAGAGTAGACAAAAATAAAGAACAAGTCCTCCAGTCATGTTCACAGTAAAAAGTATGTGTATACTTGTTAGGAATAGAGAAGACAGTCTTGTGACTAAACCTACTATAATCTATAGGCAAATGAAAGATAATAGCTAATGTAAGCATACAACTTTGAAACATACGAAATTCCAGCACCCTTCATCCCCCAAAATAAGACCTGTATAACACATTCACTAAGCACTGTTTGTGCAAACTAAAAATCAGAACCAACCAAGTATTATGGAAAAATGAGTAAGCTCTATTACTCTAAGAATAAACTAAGAATAAGCCTGAAACAATGGACTAAAGTACATATATAAAACCACATGACTTAAACTCAAAAGCATATTGTTGAACAAATGAAACGTGGAGATGTTACACATAGAATGTGCTATCTGTGCAATATCAGTCAAAAGAATTATGTAACAATGTGCAATAACTGCTTAAAACATAAGTGAGTCTAATAAATATTAGCTTCTTTGCTTGTCTTTAGAACCTAGTCACCATACTGTAAAGAAGCACAAGCTAGCCCACAGCAGAGAGAACTTACCAAAACATCTACTTGGAAATAAAGAACTCAGTCTATATCCAGCATCAACCACCAGATATCTGAGTAAATGAGGCTTCAGGAGAGTTGGCCTCACCACACTATTTTTCTTCAGTACTGGAGAGTGAATTTGGGTTCTCATAGTACACTAGGTAGGTGCGCTACCACTGAGCTATACCTCCAGCTGTCGCCTTTGAATCTTCTGACCAGAACCTCAGACACTAAGGAGCAAAGACCAGCTGTCCCTGCAATTCAGTTTCTTAGCTCACTCATAAGCACTGAAAGCGGTCAGTCACTTTACAACACTAAGCTTTGGGATAATTTGCTAGACAGCCCTACTAAAGAGCACTCACATAACAGATTAAAACAGAAAAGATTATTTTGAGTGCCAAGCGTGAAGTCTTATCCCTGTATATTAAATTTATAAAAGTACAATCAACAACTTATTGAGTTTAATAGTAGTTATAGATTCTTACCTCTAAACTTCCAGAATGTGCTGCCCAATGTAAAGGAGTAAACTGATGGAGAGCATCCACTTCATTAAGGTTGGCACCACGCTCCACTATGTCTGACAGCTGCTTGACATCTCCAGCCCGGACCGCATCATGTATGCTACTGAAATGTACCTTCTTCCTGGAACCTATTGAAAAGTCAAATTCCTTCAACTATATTACAGAACTGTAAAAAATGGACTACAGCAGTGAACCAGAGAAAGCAAATCACTTTAGTTTTCTGAATAATTGACTGCAAAATTTAGAGTAGTTTAAGACAAAGAACAAATCACACAAATAACAGAAAAGTTTATGTGTATATATGCTGAAGATAGACAGTTTTGTGATTAGGAAAAGACAGTAACTAATATGAGCATACAACATTAAAACATGAGAAATTCCAGCTGCCTGGTATATCCCCAAGAATAAAGTTTGTATAAAATATTCACTAAATACTGTTTATATAAACTACTGAAACCAACTAAGTATATCTTAATCATACTTTAAGTCCTAGTTCTGAGATGCACAGGATGAACATTGGCCCACTATTCCTACTACAAGAGAACTGAATATATCAAATATTAACACTCACCAGCCATGGTGATATATGCCTTTAATCCCAATACTTGGAAGACAGAGACAGGCAGATGACTATAAGCTTGAGGCTACTTTGGTCTATATACTGAGTTCTATACTATATAGTTCTAAACCAGCCAAGGCTATATAGTAAGACCCTGTCTCAAAAAAGGAAGGAAAGAAGGAAGGGAGGAAGGGAGGAGAGGAGAGGAGAGGAGAGGAGAGGAGAGGAGAGGAGAGGAGAGGAGAGGAGAGGAGAGGAGAGGAGAGGAGAGGAGAGGAAAGAAGAGAAGAGAAGAGAAGAGAAGAGAAGAGAAGAGAAGAGAAGAGAAGAGAAGAGAGGAAAGAGAGGAAAGAGAGGAAAGAGAGGAAAGAGAGGAAAGAGAGGAAAGAGAGGAAAGAGAGGAAAGAGAGGAAAGAGAGGAAAGAGAGGAAAGAGAGGAAAGAGAGGAAAGAGAGGAAAGAGAGGAAAGAGAGGAAAGAGGGGAAAGAGGGGAAAGAGGGGAAAGAGGGGAAAGAGGGGAAAGAGGGGAAAGAGGGGAAAGAGAGGAAAGAGAGGAAAGAGAGGAAAGAGAGGAAAGAGAGGAAAGAGAGGAAAGAGAGGAAAGAGAGGAGAGGAGAGGAGAGGAGAGGAGAGAAAAGGAGAGGAGAGGAGAGGAGAGGAGAGGAGAGGAGAGGAGAGGAGAGGAGAGGAGAGGAGAGGAGAGGAGAGGAGAGGAAAGGAAAGGAAAGGAGAAGAGAAAAGGAAAAAGAAAAGGAAAGGGGGGGCTGGAGAGATGGCTCAGTGGTTAAGAGCACTGGCTGCTCTTGTGGAGAGCCAAGGTTCAATTCGCAGCACCCACATGGTGGCTCACAGCCATCAGTAATTCCAGTTCCATGGGATCCTCTGGCTTTCATGGGCACCAGGTGTGCATGTGATTCATTTACACACATGTGAAGCAAACACTCACACATATAAAATGAAATAAAGTAGGAGGAGGAGGAGGAAGAGAGCGAGAGGGAGAAAACGAGGGAGAAGAGGAAGAAAGGAAAGAAATACATTAACTTTCCTTGGTCCTACCAGACAACTAAAGTCTCAGGTCAAACTGACATCCTAAATCTAGAGAGACAAGCATATACAGAGAAATACAGTTGAGTTCCGTTTACAAACACAGCTGAAAGTCAGAAACTACTAGAAGTGATAGTTCGAATGACTTGCCCAGGCTGTGTCATAGTTAGGGTCCCTATTACTGTGATGAAACACCATAAGCAAAAGCAGCTTGGAGAAGAAATGTGGAAGCTCCAAGAAGCTTGGAGGTTTATTTCTGCTTACCTGTCCCAATCACAATCCAACATGAAGAGAGGTCCCTCTTAGACAGAAAGAAAGCCAAGATACAAAGAATTGGTATCCAAACAGGTACACAACAGAACCAAGGATGAGTTAGGGAAGAGCAAGTACATTGTCCTGCCTATGGGTACCATGGCATGCAACTAAGGTTAAAAAGTCTAAAGGGTGAGCATTTGGAGAGGGAATTTCAATAGAGTTCTCCTTTCCTGTATGGTGTATGTTAGTATGCCTTTGTGCTATCACAGCAGTTACATGGTTCTTGCTATGGTACTGAGACATGCAACTAAGGCTGAACCATTAGGATTAGCAGTGTCTGTGGGAGGAATCTCAGGACTTTGGCCTTTGTCTACACAGTATGGGTTGCCAAGCCTGCTTGATGAGGAACATAGAAATGCTCTAAAAACAGT